>NC_056725.1:1860388725-1860448725 GCF_019279795.1 Protopterus annectens
GGTAAGTTGATATTGCCTTGATTTTTGGCAGAATAAGTTTATCTGGCTATCCTTATTGATTTAGGAAACAAGTGCCTTTAATTAATGTAGATTCAATACATTTAGAAAAACGTTTGGGTATGCCATGCACTGTAGATGTATACTAATATAATATCATAGGTAACATTTATTTTTATTATCGTAACCTTGGATGAAAAAGTGAAGTATATACAGTTCCAACTTTTTACATTCAGTAGAATATTTGATCAACATTTAAGTGTATTGAGGTATTCCATGATGGCTGCACACTAATCAACAGCTTAACTTCAGCTCTTCCTTTTTCATTTCTCCAAGTCTTTTTGATTTCTAATACCATGACAGGAATGGACTCCATTCCTAAATCAAAGTACAATTAAAGGTCATGAAATTAGCATCGTTCCAATCTTTGATGTCAGTCAGACATGCTCTTCGCAGCATCTGCAATGTGCCCAGTAAAGACTCCTTCTGCAACTTGTATGGGGTTACATGTATTGGTAACATGTCTAAATATGGCTGTAGATTCTTTTTTATAAGACCCTGTTGCTCTGACTACTATTGGAACTGTCTGAATATCCTTCTTCCACATTGCTCTCATTTCTGCCTGCAAATTGTGATATTTTATGACTTTGTTTCTCTTTGTATGCAAGACACTGTAGTCACTGGTTGTGGTGATTTCAATGATCAATGCTACTTTTGTCTTCTTTTCATGGACCACTATATCTGGTTTTCTAGCATCTATCTTTTGAACTGTTGGTAATGGGTAATCCCATGTAATGTAGACTTCATCATTTTCTATGATGCTTTGTGGCTCATGTTTCCATTGATTTTCAGCCACTTCAGTACCATAATGTTTGCACAATCCCCAGTGCAACAATCTTGCCACATTATTATGCCTTTCAGTATACAGTCCTTCAGCCATTAGTATGTCACAACCAGCAACAAGGTGTGCAACTGTTTCTAATTCTGTTTTACAAAATCTACATTTGTCTGTTTCTCCCACATGTTCAATAGATTTTGTAAACCAACGTGTATGCAGCCTACTATCTCGTGCCGCCAATATTAACCTTTCATCTCTTGGTTTATATTCGCCTCTCTTCAACCATTCCTGCATTTGTTCCTGATCAACATGAGGTTCTTCCAGAAGTTTTCTGTACTTGTAACTATATTTATGCATTTTGCACATTTCTTGCCTTCTCATCTGGTCCTTCACCTTATATTCTTTCTTTCGTTTTTTGGTACATTCATTTGCTGCCTGATTTTTATCTACTTCTGGTTTGATTTCCATTCCTGCTTGATGCCGATATGCTTCTGCAAGATTAAGCAGGGAAGTCATCTTAGATTTAATCTCCTCATGTTTCAAAACTTTCACTACATTTGGATTTTGTGAGGTCAGCAGATATGTGTGGAGTCCCATGATTGCAGATCTATACATGTAATCAATTTCAAGGAGGCCCAACCCACCACAAAACAGGAAATGTATAATCTTGGTATGCACTGATTTCTATAAATCATTTGGTGAGCATGAAGCATCCATCTTGTTTTCCTATCTAATCTATCCAACACGTCTTGGGGCCAGTCAGTCAATCCAAAATGTAAGTTAGGACAGGAAGAGCAAATTGGTTTATAGCTTGAATTTTGTTGGTAGATGTTAAGGCTGTTTTCAGGATTAATTTAAGTCTTCTAAAGTATTCATTACTAAGTTTTATTCTCATTTGTTCATGTTTTATTGCTGATCCTTCATCAATTCCCAAATATTTATATATTGCCTCTTTCTCAAGTTCTTTTATATCACATTCTTGTCCCAAACTGATGTTTTCTTGGTGCTGCAGTTTTCCTGCTTTAAAGGTTGCTTTTGCCCATTTATCAAGACCAGATGACATTCTTATATCATCTGAAAAGTATTGACAACTTGCAGTTGTGCTTTCGGTTCCTCGTCTGATGAACTATACAGTTTTAAATCACTGACAAAGAGAAGATGAGAAGTCTGTACACTTAGTTGTTTTCTAGGAGCCAAGTTATAGCCATGACCAAAGCTGTTAAGTAGACAGCTTAATGGGCTAAGGGCAAGACAGAATAACAGCAGTGACAGGGAGTCACCCTGGAATATCCCCTTTGAATTTTTATCCCTGGAATAATAATTTGTCCTTCTTCCTAGCTTAATTGCAAAGTGGTCTGCCACTGTTTTGTGGTCACTGTAATGTAGTTGATCAGTGTCAGGTATATCTTATACATTTTTTTTTCCAAAAACATTTTTATTTTTCTTATACATTTTTAAGGACTCTTTTATCCATGAATGTGGAATACTATAAATGCTTTTTTATAGTCAATCCATACCATACTTAGATTCTTCCCCTTTTTACAGTTTTCCACTATGACTTTATATAACAACAAATGATCCTTTGTTTCATATGACTTTCTTTTATTGCCCTTTTGTTCTATTGCCATAATTGAGTTTTCTTCTAAATGACTATAAATGTTGGCATCAGTTCCAGTGTATAGTTTATACATCGTCGGAAGGCAAGTTATTGGTCTATAGTTTTTAGGGTAGTTTGCAGGTTCACTCTTAAGTAGTAGCATTGTTTTTCCTGTTGTTAGCCAGGTTGGTGTCTGTTCAGGGTGTGAAAATAAATAGTTCTTACTCATACTTTTAACCAGAAGTTAGGTATTGCACCTGGGCCTGGGGGTTTCTAATTGAGTCTTGTCAACTTTGTTTCAATCTCTCTGGCTGTTACTTCATCCCGTTTCATATCGTGTACCTTTAAACTTCTTATTCTTTCTTTTACTTCTTGTATCCATTTAGCATCTTTGTTATGTTCCACAGGATCATCATAAATTCTTCTACAAAATGTATCTGTTTCTTTTTTTTTTTTAGTGGTCTTTCAATTCCTTTTACCTTGTTTCCCAACTCTCTATAAAACTTTTTTTTGGGTCATCAATAAATTGCTTATTTTGTACTATTCCTTTAAATTTATCTGTGTATTTTTTAAGTTGTTCTGCCTGTGCTGAGATTTAGCTTGTTATTTATGATAGTGCATGATAGATCCTGGTCTTTTCTAATACTGCACATTGCTTTTTTCACATCTATCTTTCTTAGTATTTTGTTGACCTGTTTCCTGTTCCATATTCGTCTAACAGTGACACGTCTTGTCTTAATTGCTTTATAGTTTTCGCTATTCAATACTTCCATGATGGTATTCGATTTCTCCCCTTCCTTTCCCTCATTACCCTGTTTTCTTGCAGTAGGACTTTATTAGTTACTAATTTAGCTACACAGTAATTTATCCTGTTTACTTCTATTATATCACATGGATCTCAATGGACAGTCCTAATTATTGTGTTCATTTGTTTTATCAAACTTCTAACTTTTGGGGTTTTATTGACCTTCTGCATTCTATTTCTTATCTTAATCTGTCTATCTTATTTTGACTATCTCTATTAAAGCAAGCAACTCTTCTCTTTGCTCGTTCTCTTCTAAACTGAGGGCACATTTTTTTTTTAATTTTCCATTTCTTGCAGGCATTCTATATAAAGTTCTATAGCATCTTCCTGTGGCACATTCTCTTCAATTTCATCCTGTACCATCCGTTGCTCTGTCATATGGGAACTTACTGGCCTATCACTCTGCAACATTAACTGTGTCAGAATTTCCACAGTTTCCTGTTCCTTCCCTTGTTGTCCAGCTTCAAGTGAACTTTTATACTGGTTTCTTGTGGAAGGCTCCAAAATATCTTCATATGGCACCTGACCAATTGCTTCCTGTTCCATTGGTTTCCCCTTAATTTGGATATCCATTGCTCTATCCTGTTGTGGTGCTTTCTGAGTTAGATTTTCTACACCGAATCCTTCACTTCAGAGGTACTCAGTAACCTCAGTTTCTATTTCTTTAACTTCTCCATTACTCATCTCCATTTCTACTTTTCCTCTTTCTCTTCTTATGTTTGTATTGTAAAGTTTTCCATGCCTGGATTCCTTTGCCTGTATTTATCTTTGAATATCTTTGGTGCTGCTCTTTTTGTATTGGTTAGTTTTGCTTTCTCGTTTGCATAAATATTACACCATATTAAATCTCTTTTTCTTTTCCATGTCCATATTTCTTCTTCAGATGTCTCCTGATCTTCCTACTTCTCTTTACTTTGTGGACTTGCTCCATCTTGGTGTGATGTAACCTGTATTAGACCTTCTACACAAAATCCTTCACTTCGCAGGCACTCCATAACTTTACCTATTATTTTTTTAACTTCTACTTTACTAATCTTCTTTTCTACATTCCCTCTTTGTGATACTATTTTCTTTATTGTGAAATGTTCCATATCTGGATGCCTTTGCCTGTATTTCTCTTTGAATATCTTTGGGGCTGCTTTCTTTATATTGATTAATTTGGCTTTCTCCTTTGCATAAATATTGCACCATATCAAATCTCTCTTTCTTTCCCATGTCCATATTCATTTTTTATACTTTAAAAAAAATCTCTAGGTTTTGTTGTTTATACTTTCAGACTTCCTCATATGCTTCTTTTTCCAAACAGATCTTGATCTATATACTGTTTTTCACAAATCTGTTGTATTAATGAATTCAAATTTTTATTTGACGCCTCTGCCAGTTTTTCTTGTGGAAGTATTTTTCATTCCTCTAATTTCTCTCTTAATCATTTTGTATATCTTGTGTCTGGAAATCCTGGGCTTTTTGCATAGTAGTAACAATACATAATTTCTTTCTTATCCTCAATAGTCCACTTTATTGTCTTTATTGTGCTTCTTTGGCGTATCAGTTTTTGTGATTTTTGTGGTCAACTACTTCCTTAACAGGGGACCATCCTCCCCCTGGACCTGGCCTGTCCCCATTTTATGAATATTTCAGCTCTCCCAGTGTGAAAAAAAAAGAAGAAACTGAAAGACAATGGCAAAGAAATTTATCAATTTTAGTAAATTCAGTTAGTGGTTAGTAAGTACACTGCCTGGATGCCAGCAAAGAAGAAATGATGAGAGCCTGAAAGAAATTTAACTAGAAAAGCTGAAGAAAAAACACTGAATGGGAAGAATCTTTTTTTAACCCCTTTATTTATCACTTGTGACATGGGCACATTTACATTTATATAAAAGTAATGAAACAGTATTAACAAGTTAAAATTAACAAACATTATGCATCACATATATTGATATATATCATATAACGTAAGCAACATTACATAAATTATTCAGTTACAAGAAACATCTTTATTAAACCATCACTTACGACATAAGCAATCATACATTTATATAAATGAAAACAAACCACACCAACACAATCCTAGTTGCAAGCATTTTACATCACAAGCCATATGGACACACTCCTAGTTGCAAACAGTATACATCACTTATAATCTTTCCAATCATTTTCAGTCATACATTACATAGCTCATTTAGGTCCTGCCTTCTTTTAAACCTCATTACTCCCCTGTATGTATTGTTACCACAATTCCCATTTTTTTTCCTATGTGGTTTGCTCTTACCTTTTTTTTCTAACAATCTCAATTCCAGTTGTTTTATTTCTGTTACTATATTCACTACTTCTAATACAGTTGATTTAGATTTTGATTTCCGTAGCCATGGTGGTACAATGGTAGCATTGTTGCCTCACAGCAAGAGGTTCTCCTGTTCAATTCTCTGCTGGTGTGCCTTCTGTGTGGAGTCTGCATGTCCTCCCCGTTGTCGAGTAGCCTCCGAAAGACATGTGTGAATGGGCGTGCCTTCGCTGAAGGTTGGGCATCAGGCTGGCAACTTGGCACCATAAAAATCTACTGCCAGTCATTAGCAGACCGAAGTTCTGCTGTGGTGACCCCTAACCAGGAAAAAGCTGAAAAGAAAGTAATTGCTTTTTTGGCAGCCACAATAATTCTGAGACAGCCAGAATGGGAAGAATCAGCTCAAGCTCCAACTTTGGCACAAAACAATGCTTCCAGTAATCTAGAGGCAAAAATAAATTAAATGTGCTCAGAGATTATTAAATAACTGAAACACTGAAGGAGTATATCAACTCAAATAAAAAGGCTGGAAAAATGGAAGAAGCTTTAAATGAATATTCAAATGAACTGATAAAACTGCAAAAATCAGAGGTTGAAATTAAGAAAAGGCTGGCTGAGTATGAGGCTGCTCAAGAAGAGCTGTTTTAAAAATGGTATAATTAGAGGACGGAGCATGTATGGAATATATGACATTTTCTGCTGTACCAGAGAAACTAGAAGGAAAAGACTGCATTAATTTTATGAAGGCATAAATAAGCAACTGGTCTGGTATTCCACAGCAGGATCTGTTAATTGTAATGGCACATCTTGTGTGTGCTCCAAACCTGGTCATGAGAAAGCAGACAAGACCTGTAAAGATGCAATCTTACCAGTAGAAGTTGATCCTGACAAAACCATGGCAAAAGAACAAAGTATTGCATTGGAGACAGCAGAGTGTTTGTGGAAAATGATTATCCATCATACATCAGGTAGAAGAAAAACAAATTTATCCCAGAAATCAGGGAATGTTGAGAGGTATGCATGAGATTCAAGCTGCTGTATTCATCTGTCTTCAGAATACTTTTTTGTTCTTGAGGATCAAAGTCATTTTTGATAGAGAACAGGCTAAGGAGGAAGTACAAATATTTGTCCAACAAGAAATGAGCCATCAAGCAGAAGGAGACTTTGCTTCTCATTCTTCTGATAAAAAAGCACATGGATAAACTTTGCCAGTGAAACATTTTCCAATATCCCAATGAAAATGCTTGCGAAATGGACGAGAATTGGTAGTACCTAGGAAATGAACCAGAGTCTGGAGTTGGGAGTTGTAGATGAACTAGAAGAAGACCAGCAACTCAGAAATTCATGAATAAATGTGAGATTACAAACCATAAATTGCATTTGTTAGGCATGGCTGCACAAGAAAAAGTGGAAAGAATGGACTTACACTGACTTGTTGAACATGTGGGGGATTGAAAAATCTTGCTAAACTTCATGTAGTTAATGTTTGAAAGAACACTAAGGGGAAGGGAAGAGGAAGGAAAAGGGTAACGGTAAGTAAAACAACTTCTGTTCTTAACAGTTTTGCTTTAAAATTTCTCATGATATAAATTGCTTGTTTTATAGTAAAACAGTTGTTGCATGTGATAAAGACACTACAGTAAACAGATGCCTTTTTTTTTTTTTTCTTTTTTGGTATAAATAAATATAGGCATTACTATGCAGAAAGAGGACTGCGGTGGTGGTGCTGCGGTAGCGTTGTCACCTCATAGCAAGACGTTGTCCCGTTTGATTCTCAGCTAGAGCGTCTTCTGTGTGGAGGCATACGTGAATGGGACGTGCCTTCATTGAAGGCTGTGCGTCAGGGCTGGTAACCCGGTACTTAAAAATCCACTACCTATCATTAGCGGACTGGAGTTCCGCTGTGGCAACTCCTAACCGGGAAAAGCCGAAAGACACAGAAACTATGCAGAAAGAAAAAAAATCTAGACAAAAGCATGTTTAAGTTAATTGGTTGTAAACTTGGGTTGCTGAGGTGGGTGATGGGGTTAAAACTTCCACAGATCATAATATATGCAAAGCTGATAAGTTTCCACTTACTTTGAATATGTGAATATCTGGATTAAGACCCTTGGCTTAATCTAATAACAAATTTAAGTAGAAACAAGTAAATAAAAGAATACTGACTGTAATGAAAAATTTTCCTTTAGCAATAAATGTTTCAGCTTGTTTTTAGAAGTCTACAGCTGAGGGCTACATTTTTTCTTACATTTCCATGGAGACAAGTTGATTATATGTACTGTTTTTTGAAGGCTAAAAGTTAATGTTTTTCTGAAAGCACGCAAGTTGTTTTTCTAATTTGGGAGGGGAATAAAGGTAAAAACACCAATTAGTGTAGGTAGGAACACAGACAGTAACATGAGTCTTAGCATGGTTCATAGGTTCATAGGTAGGTACTAGGCTATCTGCCCGAAGGCATTTATAAGCCTAGCTAGAATGTGTTGGCTTTCACTGCCCCCTTATATTAGTTCCCTGTGCCTCTGTCCAGCAGAGCCACTGAAGTGATCCCCGGGGTAAACTTTCTGTTTCCATCCACTCGTCAAGGTTTCTCTTGAAGAGTGTTAGTGAGGAGCTCTGCCTAATGTAGATTGGAATCTTGTTCCAAAGCATGGGAAGTCTCTGGGACAGGAATCTATCCCTCCAGCACGTCCTATTTATTGTTGTGGTGAGGTTTAGATCCCTAGAGCATGTGGCTCGACGGGATATGGTTTTCTTTAGGTGGAGCATGTCCATCAATTCTGGGTTGGACATGGCCTTGTATGTCAGGCAGAGATCACCTCTGAGTAGGCGGTCTGCAACTGAGTACAGCTGGAGTTTCTTCAGTTGAGCTGCATAGGGCATCTGTTTGAGGCCAGTGATCTTCTTGGTGAGGTACTTCTGTGGTCTTTCTTGCTGTTGCAGGTGTCTTGTAAGGTACATCCCAAATGGGGCATTGTACTCTATGATGGGTCTGATGAGTGATGAGTAGAGGGTCACAATGACCTCTTTTGATCTGGATGTGAACCCTTTTGTGATTAGGTGGGCCACATAGAAGGACTATCTAGCCACTTTGGCAATGTGATTATCAAAGGAGAGATTACAATCTACTTGGGTCCCCAGATCCCTTATTATGTCTTCCATATTTAGGGGACTACCACCTATGTGGTAGTTTGTGGGTACTTTGTTTTTTCCAAAGGGGATGACTATGCACTTTTTGGCATTATCTTGAGGCCATGATTTTGACACCAGGTATTCGTTTCAGTGAGACCCTTTTGGAGGAAGTCTGTATCAGCCAGAGAATCAATTATAGCCCCTAGTTTGCAGTCGTCTGTGAACTTGGTCAGCCATAGTCCTCCTGTGCTCGCCTGTACCTCTGAGAAGTATATGCCGAACAGGAGGGGTCCTAGGACTGAGCCCTGGGGAATGCCACTTGTAACCGGTTTAGAGTCAGACCTAGCTCCTGCAACTCTCACCATGTGGGTTCTGTTCATGAGCCAGTTGGCAACCCATCTTGTGATGTAGGGGTTTATGTTCAGGCTGGTGAGCTTGTCTATAATATCAGAATGGGGAATGGTGTTGAAGGCCTTTGAGAGGTCTAGGTAGGCAGTGTGTACCACCTTTCCCTCATCTATAGGCTTGGTAACTGTCTCAAAGAAGTCCACCAGATTCAGGAGGCATGATCTGCCCTTAACAAAGCCAGACTGGGTAGAGTCCAGTGTTTGGAGGTTCCCAATATCTCTGTTAATGAGTTTCATGATGATGCACTCCATAGCCTTGCAGACCAAGCTAGTCAGGCTTATAGGGCTATAGTTTCTGGGATTCTGCTGTGGCTCCACCTTTGTGGAGCAGAATAACCATTGCTGTGTGCCACTCTATGGGTACGTAGACTGTGGAGAGGCTGAGTTTGAACAGTGTGTTTAGGTGAGGGGTTAGTTCATCTTTGAGCTCATGTAGGATGCAGCCTGGGACACTGTCTGGTCCCATTGATGCTGTGTTTTTGGTTTGGAGAAGGCTGTTTTAACCTGAATGTCTGTGATTTCAGGGGCTCTACATTCTTCTGGTATGGTTATGGGCCCTTTTGGGGGTGAGAGGGGGCGATGTTTGCACTGAACCTGTCTGCCAGGATGTTGGCGATATCGGTCGGTTCAGTGTATTTTGTGCCATTCTGCACTAACTCCGAGCAGATCTGAGCATTGCCACTTAGATTCTTGACATAGCTAAAGAATGCCTTGTGGTTATCTTTGGAGTCCTTGGCAATTTTTCTTTCGAAGCTCGCCTTGGATGATTTTATGAGGGATCGTAGTTTCTTGCTGATACTGATCAGGGTTGTCTTCCCTTCTTGGGATTTTACTCTTTTCTGTACTAGTTTCCTCCTTCTATTGTATAGCTTGTTTATGGCAGGGGTCCACCAGACTGGTTTCCTTTTCTTGGAAGAGTGAGTCTTGGTTTTGCTTGGGATAGCACAATCCATGCATTTTTGTAGGTGACCGTAGAATACATTAGTAAAGGATTTTGCAGCTTGGACAGTGTTATCCTTTAGCATGGGAGCTTTGAAACTTTCCACCTCGGTCTTAAGTAATGTGAAGTTTGCTTTTGAAAAGTTTTTCAGGGTGGTTTCCTTGTCCAGGGCATGGGGGGGATGTAGATATCCAAAGTGATTTGTTTATGGTCAGATCTAACCAGCGAGGGGTTGACCTTCGGTGTGGTACACCGGTCGCCCATGTTGGTGATGATCAGGTCCAATATGTTGTCACCTCTGGTGGGAGTGTTGACCAGTTGATCTAGGGTGTTTGAGTTTATACATTCTAGGAAATGATGGGCAAGGAAGTTAGTACTTGAGTAGTTCTCCCAGTTAATTTTTGGGTAATTGAAATCACCCAATATTAAGGTGTTTGATAGGACCTTTATGTTTCCCAGTGTTTCCAGAAATGCAGAATGGGGGTCTTGGGACATGGTGGGTGATCTGTAGCAAGCTACAATTTGAATTGCAGTTTGGCCTGTTGTTAGTTGGATGTGGATGATCTCTGAAGCATCATGCTGTGCCACTAACCTGGAGGTGTGGGTATCCTTGATGAATATAGATGTGCCCCCACCTTTTGTATTTTGGTCCGGGTTCTGTGACTGAAATGTATGGTATGAGTTGTAGCCTGGTAGTGCTGGTGTGGTCTCTGGAGCCTTAAACCAGGTTTCTGTTACTGCACATATATCAATTTTCTCCATACTGAGGAGTGCCTTGAGTGCATGCATTTTAGACTTCTGGCATTGAGTAACATTACCCTCGGTTTTTTGTTACTTTTGCTATTTACAGTGGTGGGTTTGCCTTTTGAGTCTTGCCTAAAAAAGGTGCTATGGGGGTGGCAAGAGCCTTGGCCAGTATTCAAAAGCCTAAGGGTGACAGGTGCAAGCCATCTGTAGCGAAGCAGCGTGGCTTGTTGAGCATGTCATCCCAGGCAGACAGACACTAGATCCCCTTTGAATGACACCAGAAACTTAGCCAATTGTTGAATAGCCTGAACTTTAGGTTACTTAAGGCCTGTCTTTGTAGCTGTTTATTTAGGGCAATTGTTCCTATTAATAGAGTTTAATTACACTTTTTTAAGGTTTGTACATAGTTTTATATGTTTGCATTAAGTTAACAGGTTATGGAGGTTTTCTGGGGTATTTTTGAGGGTTTTCATTAAAAGAAAAAGTCTTTTAAAATGTGACATAGGTTTAAATGGAGATGATTAAAAAACAGTATAAAGGATCAACCTGCCAAACATTAGTGGATGCATGTATCACAAAAGCTGGAAATAGAAGCATTCCAAAATGCTGTCATATAGAACAGGTAGGAATAATGACTTATTTCATAATGGTGACACTTTCTATATTATCTTGGAATGTGAATGGTCTCACAGATATAGACAAAATGAAATAATATTTAATTATATTAATAATTTCAGATTACAAATATCAATGCTCTGGGAGATAGATTTGGAAAGAGCTGAGCATGTGAATTTGATAAAGGAAGTATTTCAGGATGAACATTCAGCAGAATATCAGGGACAAAGGAAAAGAGTATTTACATTAATTGCTAGAGGAGCTCCAACACTGATAGACGAGGAAAAATAAAAATGATAATAATGGTAGATTTGTGCTAGTAAGTGGCTATTGGCAAGGTTTGAGGATTACACTGGCATGCATTTATATTCTACCTAAAACTGCTATTATGGAGCTTAAAAAAATTTGGGAGAAATAATCAGCTTTCAGGAGGGACATATTACTTATAGATGGGGACTGCAATTTCATTTGCAGCAATGAAGATGTATTTGGGCGGCCTAGAAGGGAAAATATAACAAAAGAGGGTAGATTTATGAAGAAATTTATGAAAATATTTGGTATGTAAGACGTGAATTCAGTAGTAGGAACTCATGGATAATTTACATATTATTCCCCCAAGGTAAAATAACTTGGTTCTGCTTGATAGAAATTGTATGTCAGAGGAACATGTGCATTTAATTGAGAGCTTTGACACGCATGCAATAACTATTTCAGATCATGAGCCAATAATAACTAAGATAGAAATGCAGGGCAGTGAAGTAAAATTTAGATGTTGGAGCTTCCTTGCTTACCTGTTAGAAAGACAAGAATTTAAAGAATGGGAAATGGAAATAATTCAGGAATTGTTAGAGAAAACAGAAAGTACTCCAGATGTTATACCTAGTGAGTGGAATAAAATGAAAGCAGAGCTTAAAAATATGGTAGAAATAAAAGAAAAAAGAGATATGGTTAAGAAGTAACAAGAATTACTTAGAGGGGCTGACAATGTTAAAGTACTGCAGAATAAGGGGAGTCACAGAACAAGAAAAGACACAAATGCAGAGTGCTAAAGAGAAAATAAGGGAGTACCTGGATAATGGGCTGGAATCATAAATGGCTAATTTCCTTGCTGCTATCATGTGCATGTTGTGCAGCAAAGCACACATGATAGCTGGCTATTTTGTATTGATTAAACAGCTCTATGGATCATGTTGAGCTACCAAACAAAGATAAATGGCAGAGTATGTTGTTTTGAGGCATAATTGGCTAAATTATATGCTGAATTACATGCTAATTAACCAATCCAGTGTAGCATAGCCACTCAGAAAGCTATACAATAACTGTGTAGAGATGGTGTAGCCTTTTGCAGTGAACTCCAAAATCCATTGCAAAAAAGCCACCATCACACTTAGAAAAAAAAAAGCAATGTTGGGGGCTGCTGCTGCTGCTCTGTTCTATTTGCATACTCAAAAGGCTCAAGTCTGTGCTGCTGCTGCTGCTGATAGACTTTGTCCAAGGAGAAAAAGGGTGTTCAGATGCCTTTTAAAATATCAGCAGTTGCATGATATTGAAATAGTAGCGTGATACAAGGTTTATATGAAAACATGATGCAACTCATGCTATCCTCCATCTCAGACCCAGTGGAAACAGAGGAAAACATTTGCCAAGGGAAACTAAGGTATATGTAGCATTGAGGATACTACTTACTGGTACATTCCAGATACCTACATGGGATATACTAGGAATGTCACAGGCCTCAGCCACCAGAATATTGCACCGATGTCTTAATACTATGCTAGAATATGCAAGGGAATACATCTATTTTCCACACACATCAGAGGAAAAAGCAAGAAAAATGCAGGAATTTTATGCTGTAGCATACTTCCTTGAAGCTTTGGGGGCCAAAGACTGCACTCACCAGACACTGCACTCGCATAGAAATAGAAGTCCCACCTGTTGAATGGGGCAAGACATACATCAACAGGAAGGGGTTCCACTCAATCAACTGCCAGGTTGTCTGTAATGTCTTAGGGATCATCTTCAATATGTGTGCAAGCAATTGAGTCGGTACCATGACTCATACATATGGCACATTTTGCAATTTTACACAAGATTTGTTAGGGGTGATGTTCCACAAGGCCACCTACTGGGTGGAGTATGTTATGCACTGGAACCACGGCCCATGATATTCATCAGAAATGCACACACACCACACAGAAGAAGGATACAACAATCCCTACGCTCAAACCAGAAACATCATAGATCATGTGTTTGGCATGCCAAAGTCATGGCTTCATTGTCTAGACACCAGGGGGTGCCCTTCAGTATGACCCAGGCTCCTCAGAACCTCAAGCTGCAGATGTAGCATGCACAATATGCTCTTGCCCTGGCTAAGAGGCAAAGGATAGCACATACACACACCAGCGAAGGAATGCACAATAAAACCTAAGCACATGCAAATAGTAAAAGTGATGCCATCCAATGTCCACAAACTATACTTACCCATGTAATGTCTGTGTACAGATAGAATCAGACAGAGACAGCCCCAAAGCACACATCTTGTAACTGTAGTAATGTGAAAGTAAGTGTGGAACCTGTGCACAACCTCTTAAAGTTGATGATAAACATTATACAGTTGTCTGCAGTAACTGGTGAAATTCCACGAGCAAATAACACATTACTGTGATGTAACCATACTAACTTGGAAAGCACAGCAAGAACTGACTTATGTGAAGTATACCAGCAGTCAATTGTTAAATTGCATACATGTCAAAATTCTTTTTATTCCATATTGAAATGCATTCAAAATATGAACATGTAAGCACTTTACAAAGAGGACCAACATACCTTATGAAATAGTACAGTAATTCATAGAACAATCTCCTCCAAGTAACTAGCAGTAATGGACTGTCTGTATCACATTAGTCTCCCCTTCTTCCACTTCCATAGCTACACCATTACCTTTATATAGTGTGGATTCAACTTTCTGAGTGTTGTAAAGATGCAACTGAGGTGTGAAATCATTAGCATTCATGAATACCAAAATAATCACTTGCTGTAGGGGATGTAAACATGGTGAAGTAGGTGCATGACTGCATGTATATGTCCTAGGATTGCAGGGAAGAACAATGACAATTGTTAGTTGCTAATTGCTTGCAAGTGTTACTGATTGTTCTGAATACAAAAACAAGAAATGCATGACAGACTCCTCTCTGACGTGTGTGCATCACTCAGAGTACATGACATAAAAAGTGTAAGCACCTTGACAGTTATGAGAACAACCTTAACAACACTGACGTCCTTGTAGTAAGAGAACCCTGTCCATCCTGTGCTTAAAGTCTGTCTGAAAAGCTGAACAGCTATATTACACATTGAACCAAAGATGCAAATAAATGTCCATGACATTGCATTGCTGTAGTTAAGCTGAGAGGACAGTGAGATGCTCAGAAAATAAAGAAGAATTAGCTGGCAATGTTGGGAACCTGCCATTAATATGGCATGGCAATTATTAGCATAACATATTTGTCAGTATATCACATTGATCTAGACATGTTCAAACAAATGAGAAAGGAGCATTTTCTGATTCTATGTTGGTGGCAAAGAGTGATAAGAAACACAACTGTGTGTTATTGTACTGAATTGAGGGTTCAACTCCAGATAGGATGCTGTCTGACAGAGTTAATGTGTATTTTCTGAGCATACAATCAGGTTGCAAAACACACACATGTAAAAACCGTCACAGTCCTGCACTTTCATTATTATTCTGTACTATTTGTGTGGCGCAGGTGCTCTTTGCTACAGCACTCGAAACAGCAGCAAGAGAAGAAATTCGGCATTACATCCAAGTGTCATTGTAGCACATAGGTTAAATGGAACGATTTTAAAGAAACAGGAAAGATGATGCAGAGTTTGAATTCAGCTTGAAGCCACGTGCTGCATGGAAGGCTTTCAGCTTATGTTTTGTTGTGTGGAATATAAATTGTTATACATGTTTTTTGCCTGTGCAATTGCAGCTCTACTTAGCGGAATGCAAATATGGCTTATAGCTGAAGGAACGAGTGAACAATTTTATTTTTGTAATCGTAGCACAGTTTTTTCACCGCTGCACTGTATTACTAATAACTAAGTGATGTGCACATGATATATATCTGTTTCTGTGTTGTAGAAGCTGTAAATGCAGTGACTTTGAATCATAGGAGTAGCTTTGAGGTTTAAATCCATACTGTGTGAAGGGAATTTGGAAATTATTACTCAAAATGTATGTCTTACTTTCATCAGAACTTCATATGCTTTTTTCTATTTCTTGCCTTCTGCACTTGCTTGCAGCTGAGTGATGTGCAACCAAGCTGACCTGCTTAAGGAAAAAATGAAAATTTTATTTGGGCACCCTTCTGTAGCACAAATAGGCTTAGTAGCAATGTGCAAACATCAGCACACTGACAGTACTGAGTGTGGAACATCTACCTGCTATGTAACTATCTCTGTGGTACAAGGTATAACTGCCTGACACTTCAGAGATAAAACACAGGTGATCCAGTGCTCAAATCCAGAGTGTACTTATTTGTACAAAGGTTATCAGAATGCAGTTTCTAACAATACTTTGATTTGGAAGGCAACACAAATGGCTATCCTAATTATGTTTATTGCAAAAAATGTCTTAATGCTTTGCTAAATACATTTTTCTAAGCAGCATCTCTCATTAATGATTTACTAATGAAACACAGTTAAAGGTGTGTGTAATTGTTTAAGCAAGATACTTATGATAATAAATTAAAATGCACTTGCATATCTATGATGGGCAGAATACTTAAGTTAAAATCATCTTCTATCCTCACATCGCTCAACTCTGTGTTTAGGACAATACGTGGGGTGAAGTATGTATGTATCATACCCCAACCAGTATTAATCAGCTCATGAAAGTCTATCCATCTGATACACATTTACAAATAGTGATAATGACTCTTTCAGGGGAACCAATTTCACAGGACTTCCTAAAGTCACACACATGCAGGCCTTTCTGAAGTTGACTGCAGTTTATCTTTAATAAACATAATTGAAAGGGAGTTCCTTTGTAACACTGACAAATAATCACCTTGCTTGAAATTTATATGTTATTTCTTTCTAAGGTTTGATTCCCACATTGGTCAACTAACTTTTTGCAATGTATAATTCAAGAAAAGTTATGTACCAAGGCATCCTATTTAGCCTTCAAAACATCAAGAATAACAAGTCAATCCATTAAGCATGTCAGTGTTGACCATCTGAAAATGTGAGAATAGGTTGAGCATCACACACAGGAAATCTCATTGCCATGTTTCACACCTTCATTGCTGTTTGATAAAATACCTTCCTCTTGGTTTGCCAATGCCGCTCTCTGCCTTGACATGGTTGTTCATGTTTGAGCACTAGCTGTTAAATGCAAGATTGGCATTTGGCACCGATTCAGACATAGAGTTGCTGCTTGACTTTTATAAGCATGCCTGGTGAAGGAGATGATGGTGCTGAAGGTGGGGTGTTGAAGAGTCCTAGATTTTTGTGGCACTCCTTGTGAAGCACTACACAATAGACCACTGCAGAAGGACTATACTAGCTCTCAGTATAAGACTGAGGTTTGGAACAGATTAGCCAAGGCTGTCTTCAGTGCAACTGGCATCCCATGCTCTGAAGAGAATTGTTGTCACAACAGTGACCTGAAATGGTGCAAGAAGGACCTCCTTAGCCAATGGGAGGTTGAGGTTAGAAGTGCTGACATTGCTCAGTTGTGTAAGTATACTGACCCATCAGCATTAAATGATACAGAATGCAGGACACAGCCAAGACTCTTATTAAATATGCTTTCATGTCAGTTCTTCTCTGTTGTACAGCTGCTGAAGACATTGAAGTGAACAGGGAGGTGCAACAAGAGAGGTTAACTTGCCTCAGAGAGACACGGCATATGTATGCATCAGGTCTTGCTGTAAGCCTAATAACTATTGTAATTGTACACAGTATGGCAATACTGTAATAAATAGTTGTATTTATGAAATCATAGCAGTGCAGCTGATTAATGGTACAACAGAGTAAGAACTTCCAATCATATCTGGATGTGGCAAAGGTGCATAAACTGGATAATCATAACTGGGAATTTTCTGAAATTATATAGTCATTTGATATGCCATGGATCTAATTCTCTCTCTCTTTTGTCTCACCCCTATCCCTTCTCACATTTTTTTTTTTGTTTTTTTGGGGGTTGATATTTTGTATGGCTTAAAAACATATTGTTGTCATTCATTTCTGCTTACAAAACCTGACGTGCAGCACAGAGAGGTAAACCAACCAGGGCGGATTTGCCCACCATACCTCCACAGGTTGCAGCATCAACACCTAGCACTTCAGGCTTCCAAGTTGTCAGTGATGCCTCCACAACCCCTGCTTTCCCTGCTCCATCTACATCAGGTAACTCTGCCCCTGCTGCTTGTGCTCTGGTACTCTCTGGGAGTAGTGGTTCTTGTGGAGGTGATTTTGTCACTTGCCAAGAGCTGCCAGGGCTGGTGGAGAGCATAATGGAAAGATACCTTGGTACCCAAATCAGACATTTAGAAAAAGTACTTCATTATATTGCCAAGATGATGCCATGTTGAGCACTGACACAGGAAACTGAGACCAGGAGACAGTGATGACATTTTGTGGGTAAGAACTAGATTCTCACTGTTTTCTGGCTTGACGTGGGTGTGCCTCTGATGTTCACTACCTATCCATAATCATTGTGTCCCCCAACTTTTTGTGTCCATCAACATCCTGTCTTGTTTGTACTGTACGTCTGCACCTGCTGCCTCACCTAACCTTCCTACCTGACTCATATTCCTAAGCCCCTTCCCCATCTTTATTCTCTCTCTCTCTGAAAACAAACAAAAGTAAAAAATGGGCACCTGTCCCACAAAAAATAATGACCCATACATAGATCTCCACTTCACCTGGGTGTCTTCTTGACACACTTGGTTTTGTGCAATTGGCTGTACAACATTATTCTGTTTTTGTCACTCACCCTTTGGTGTGGTGACAGTCCAAATTCAGCAAATTCTGTCTACACTTCTACATTTATGTTGTGAAGAAGTAGGTAACTATGGCTTTCTCCCACTACCTGCCTGAAAATTCCTGTATTCTTTCCTGTGTTCTCACCTCTAGTTTCTCCCACCCCCCCATTCCACTTTTCTGTCAACCTCATTTTCACATGTTTAATCTGGTCAAATAATAGAATTACACACAACATATATGGTCAGAAATGGCCCATAAGAAAGCCTTCACTTTTTTCCCTCAGCATTTGTGCACATGTTGGCATCAGGCACCATTGCCAAGAGATGGTGAATAGCTGTTTATGTCCTATGGCAAAACCTGGTCAGTTGTTGACATCACCTGCAGTAACCTGGTTATCCTCATGCAAAGGTGCTTAATCATGATGTGCTATCAGAATATAGAGTAAAGGCAAAGTAAAGGAACTCATGGGCGGCAGGTACTCTAACAGTTCTTTGATTATGGGATGTAGCCAAGTGAAACTTCCTGTGTGGAATGGTGACTTAAATCAGTTGTCTAAAGATTTTTAACCATTCCATAAAGGGTTCGATTCCAGATGTTATTATTTCTTACTGTGATGTTGTACTTCTATGATATGTTTATGACACATATCTTACTTTTTATCCAGTTAAGTATTTGGCAATACATCCATGACCATAAGGAAAATTTAGTAAACTGCCCTTATTCTACTCATGTCTTCATCAGATTTGGCCTGTCCTACGTCTTTTTGATTTCCAGAACCATCAGTTAGTAGTACCGAGCTTGACAGATGAATAGTGAGGGGACACCATAATGATGAGCATTAATGACCCATAACACTGCCCTTTAATATGTGTCTGTATATCTACCTCTGTCTTCACCCCTTCTCTGTCTCATCCCTTTGTATGTTGACTGTTCATTAGGTGGATGGATATAAATGTCATTGTATGGCATTTTCAGACTACCATTTCTTTGCTGAAGAATAATGCCTACATCTTCTATTGGCTGAATAGGTTATCACTATCCCTTCAAAGGTGTAATTTTGACTTGTGTGAAGTAGGATTTTCATGTTGGGGTGCTGAGATAATGATCAAATCTATAAACTTATTTTTTTGTCATCTTGACACAGTTTGAATCCAGCATTAGGTGAAACTCTTACTGCTTGTTTTATAGACGTCTTTCCTGTGAATGTGTTGTCTATGTATCTTTCAAAGCCCTTTTTGTTTTATCAGTTGTAGTCCTCAGCAGGGCTGGTGTTAGCATTTTGGGAGCTCTCAGCAAATGTCAAGCAACCTTTTAGTTCATGCTGCAAACTTTTAAAAGTAGTATGCATAGACTAACATGTAGCTTCATTGCTCTTATATTACAACAGGCCTATGTACCACACTATGTTGACTTATCTGTCAAAGTGACATTCACATTTACTGGTATTTAGTTGCAAAAATGACATATTACAACAACTCTGTGTACAGGGCTGGACTTAGCTGAAGTGACACCCTAGGCACTGTCCACTGTTTCAGCACTCACCCATATCCTGCCATGCTCCACTGTTTCCTGCAATTTTGGTCTCATCCTATGCACATTACTTTTTTTCTTCCTTTACTAACATTTTCCCTTACTCTTCAGCTTTTGTAAGATCTGCTTATTCTAAAAAAAAAAAAAACAGTCCTGGAAATAGAGCCTTGTCATAACAAAATCAGAATAAAATCAAAACAGATGAGGCTCACCACAGCGATGTTCGTGGAAAATTTAATTAGAAGTTAAAAAATCACAGACTGCAGTCACTTCACTGTAGTCTGTGATTTTTTTAACTTCTAATTAAATTTTACACGATCATCGCTGTGGTGAGCCTCATCTGTTTTGATTTGATTAAGATCTGCTTATTGCTTTATGTGGAACATTTTTTTCCTGGGACTCTGCTACATAATGAAAATAATATCTTTGTAATGGTTCAGCCACTCATTTTGAGAAAGAAATGTAGTCAGTTTTCTAAATATAGTCAGTTTTCTAAGTATCTGTAACAAGACAACATGCCTAAAAAACAAAAGTTCAGCTTTAGCACTGTGGCTTTCTGAGAAGAAGGTAGGCAATAGAAAATGGTTTCTATGTGTGAGACAGGAAATACCAAACCTTCAAGTTAGTAAGAATGAAACAGTAGCCATGAGTTAATAAGTTAGTTAATTGTGGAGGACAGCATTAAAATTGTTTCCAAAGAGTCCAGCTGATGTAAGAATCCACATATGACTTGTCCTACCTGCATTCTTTACTTAGATATTCATTTCACACCTTCACACCTTTCATATATCACACTCTAATAGCACTATTCGCAAACTCCTCTCTTCCCCCTGACTGCATATACCCTGTATTTTATATTACCACCTCACTGTTCATTCTCCATTTCATCCTTCTTTCAAATCTTCATATTTGTTCCACGTTTGGTTATGAAGCCACTCTTTGCCCTATTCCCATTACTTAACTCTACTATTTTTTCTATTGCCTTTACTGCTTCCAGCATTCATTTTTAATGGTCCATTTTTTCAACCTATATGCCACCTGTTATTCTCACTCCTCTACATCAATAAAACAGCTCTAAAAATTGCCAAACTTACCAGACAACAGCAACTTTAACCCACAGAGGAGGTCTTATTGCCAAGTATCTTTCCTTGTATACTGACAGTGTTTCTCAGGGTTTTAAGAGAAATGTGAACTTTAAAACAAAGTGTGTAATACACCATCACTTTCTTCCCTCCAACAGCAATTATTTTTTCCATAGAAATCACTTGTTATATGGTGCCAACTAGGCATAAACATGAATTTCATCTTCTGGTGGAACAGAACCACTTAAGCTCACTAACCATTTTTGTTATCCAAGAAATGTTCCTTTCTGCATAGTTTATTTTTGCCTCTTTATTCCTTCCTCCTGGTTCAGTTTATGCATGTTTTTTTACTTTTTCTACGGACAATGATCCCTAAAAGAGTGTCCATTCTTAGGGGGTAATGAATCATGCAGTAGAGTGAATGAGGTCTAATGCCACAGGCAGAAGGTTTCTTTCCCAAAGGCTTTATTTACATTATTTCTTTCATTATGTTTGTATAATGTCTGCACAAGATGGCATTGTTGCACTTAAGAAATGTGCAGTGCTAGAAAAAGAGTGCTGATTTTGAAACTGCACGATATGAAGAGTGTAGATATTGTATATGGATTCATCCACGGTGGTGCAGCAGTAGCGTTGTTGCCTCACAGCAAGAGGTTCTCCTGTTTGATTCTCGGCTGGAGTGCGGGGAGTGCCTTCTGTGTGGAGTCTGCATGTCCTCCCCATGGTTGGGTGGGCGTTCGAAAGACATGCGTAAATGGGCATGCCTTCGTTGAAGGTTGAATGTCGAACTGGCACCTCAGCATTCATGAAAATCTACTGCCAATCATTAGCGGACTGGAGTGACAGCAACAGGGGAATACAGATGTGTTTGGGTATACCTATCATCAGGCAATGTTATTTGACATAGGTTCATAGGTTAATAGATTAGTACTAAGCTAATTGTCCTCGTGAACCATTTTAAGCCTAGCCAATTATCCTTTGTGAGACTCAAACTCTGCACCTTGTGTTTGTAAGGCAAACACCTTAACCATTAGGCCACCCTCCCAACCCTGATGCATAAAGCAAGATTCTTTCTAAGTAATTACAGGGACACATATTCCTTGATTCAAACACATGATGTAATGCTATCACCATAACCACACATATGACAATTAGCAATGTACTTATACCATGGTATCTTCATTGATCCTACTATGCTGTTGATTTTCTCAATGTTTAGACAAGTGTTGCAAACCAGCACTGAGTGAGTGTAAGCATTTATGTCCTTAAATGTTCTGCAGGAAAGACATCCTCCACAATTATACTTTGTACATATAGAGTGGCAGAGACCTTCCCCATCCAGTTTAGCAGATAAACATTATGGACAAATAAAGTACAGCTGATTTAATGATTCACATAGGTGAAGTTCAACAGTTACGATAACAGTTCCACTGTGGCATATGTGATTAATAGCCATGTTCTAGTTGGAGGGGTTGTACAGCTCAATGTTGAGTTCTAGGATAGGGATTCATTTTATGCGAACATACTGACATCATACAACAACCATTACATCACATTAGTATTATCCCTTGATATGTTGTACAAACACATGAAAATAGCTTTGGATTTCAATGCAGCAGACATTTATTCTGCCGAAGTCATGTTGAGAGCGCTACTGTGGCACATGCACTGAATACTGCAGTGTACATGAGTGTGGTCCAGTTCTTAGGTGGTATGTGTACAGACATACAGAGAAAACTTCCTTGACCATGGAACATTGATATAGGACTGATCACAATTATGTGCACATGAGCATACTCCCTTAACTGCCATCAGTCTGACAGGCAGATGTGACATTCATTATCTGGGATACTTTTTTAATTCATAGGTTCATAGGTTGGTACTAGGCTATCGGCCCTAGGGTCTATAAAAGCCTAGCCATAACAATTCCCTGGATATTTCTTTCCACAATATTTACTTCCCTGGACCCGTGTCTAGCAGTGCGACTGATGTGATCCCTGGGGTGAATTTCCTATCTCCCATCCAATTGTCAAGGTTCCTTTTGAAGAGGGACAAAGAAGCCCTCTGCTTGACATGTATGGGCAGTCTATTTCAGAGTATGGGGAGTCTCTGGGTCAGGAACCTATCCCTCCAGCATGTTTTGTTCATTGTGATGACAAGGTTTAGATCCCCGGAGCGTGTGGCTCTGAGGAATTGGGATTACTTTAAGTGTAGCATGTCCAACAGCTCAGGGTTTGACATGGCCTTGTATGTTAAGCAGAGATCGCCTCTGCATTGATGATATGCCACAGAGTATAGCTGGAGTTTTTTTAGATGGTCAGCATAGGGCATCTGCTTTAGGCCTGTGATTCTTTTAGTGAGGTATTTCTGCGGCCTTTCCAGCTGTTGCAGATGTCTTGTGAGGTACATACCACATTAATTTCATTTCTTTGTGCCAATACCCATAGCTACTGCAGCATATGCCAACAATACGCATCTCTGGGGAATACACTGCATCATAGTGTGGTGTTTGCATCTGTTCTTATCTCTCTGTACAATAACTGTGCCAAGCAGGAGTGCTTTACACAAGGGTATTATGTATGTCACACTCTGGTCCCACATTTGTAACACCACAGACACCTAAATATGGGATGTAACCATTAGAAGATTGAACTGCATAATTGCCTTCAAGGCTGATTTTCCTCATACATATGTTAGGCCTATTTCTGTGGAATACACAGTTAATACAAAGGTGAGTGGTAACACTGATGGGATGGGTTTTATCCTTGCAAAAGGATATCGTGGCTTGTAAGCCATTCTTATTTTCCAACATGTTTCATTGATGAAATGCATGCAGTGCAGATATCCCATATTATATGTACTGTCCTTGCGAACTGTCATCTCAACTCAGCATGTTAATGACATTCATATGTCATGCAATCCCCTCTGTTACAATGTTAATTTGTGTAACTGTCACACCCTATAATATCATGCTTGCTTTTATTTACCTATATTTGCTCTGGAAGTGTGACTACCATTAATTATTATGACATATATATTGTAAAACTTTATTATTACAAAATTGTTCTTATCACATAAGTTCTTTCACATCAATTATCTTACTATAATTTGAACATTTACCCTCCCCTCTTACATATTTCTCTGTTCATCTCTTTGATGTCTATAGATTTTCCTCAGTACACTTACTCTGCCTGGTAACCTATCTATTCTAGTTGCTCTTGCCATTTCCCCTGCCCTTTTACTTATTTCTGTATTTATATGTTTGTATTATGTGCACATTACACTCAGTACACTCTCCCTGTCTGGTAAAGCTTGCATTATTTGCCCTAAGTAGCTCTTTGTGTTGTCCATGTGAGCATACTTAACAGGTTTGCCCATAGGCAGCTTGTTTGTTTATTGTGTGTGCTTGTGCTACTCAACATATTTTTCTGGCTGCCAACACGGTTGCTGGTCATGAAAATGTACTTGTGCATGATCAGCTGCATGCGGGTTAAGTTAGCGCTGCTGCACATCATGTTGACATGTAAACATCATGCAGGCTTCGCCCGAAGCATATATGATTGTTCATGAATCCCAGAGAGAATTCATGAGATTAGAAAGACTGCTGTTAAGCAAATGTTTTTGTCATAATTACTCCAGGGCACAAAAATGTTTAGCATAACGACTTAAGGAACAGAAAGTTGAAAGGGTTGTTGATAAACTTACAGATACTATAACAAGAAAAACAACCACAGATACTGTAGAGGTATTGGAGATATTTCAGAAATGTTATGAAAATTGATTTGACTTTCAAAGAAGTCTGCATTTATATGGTGGACCGAGACCTAACTCCCCAGAGAAGTCTTTGCTGCATTTGTTGCAGCATTATATACTGCAGTTAGCTAATCTCTTGGCAAGGATCTGCATAGTGCCAGGATGACCCTGTTCCTTCTTAATTTATGACGTAACCAGCTGATAAGACTGTCCTAGTGGTTTATTACTTTCAGAGTTGTTCTTGAGTGGTGTTTATACATTCACATTGTTTATCTTGTTCAGGAAAATGCCAGGTAACTGAATGAATTGTGTCAGAGAAATGTCAGGGACCACCTTAAACAAAAATAAGAGGCATTTGTTTGTGAAAGACACCCTGCCCTGATGGGAAACTGCTTATGATTTTTGTTTCCATGTCACTGCATTACGTGGAACTCCCACACCAGAAGGAATTTGTTGTTCCTTACTGGGTGCCATGTGTGTTGCACTCTACCACATATAGAATGGTGTAACTCCGCAGCTGTGACTGGAAAAAAAAATCATGACTCATTTTTTCAGTTATCAACAGCTATGCATTTGTAATCTATTACCTAGAGAGCATCTTGAGTGTTGCAGCTTAGCCTGCTTAAAGAGCTCCCTAAAATGTATTTATTTGACTTCCCATTTAGTGAAAACCCAGTTGAAAAGTTTTTAGCTTCACAATAAAAATGCTTTATTATGCATACTTTATTAATTTTATTATTGTATTTATGCATGTGTAGTTATTTTTTTAATAGTTCAAGTGTCTAAATAATTAAACACATTAATAAATGAAAGTTGAAGGCTGTTTATACATTAAAATCTAAAGCTCAGAATTGCTCATATGATTGCAGACTAGAAACTTGATTTCCAAGACATTTACCTGAGGTGCGCTGAAGTGATATGTACAAAAGGCAGTATAGTTATTTTTTCAATAACAAGGTTCAAGTATGAAGCAGAATAATTCACCATATATTCAACTGGCTGACTAGCTTTCTCAAAGTACACAGATGGTGCTGTAATTGGTGATGCACCGGACATGTCCATTTATTTCATACTGCTTTTCTTCTTTGTGGTATAACTATGGACAAGCACAGACAGCAAGGATAACTTTTTTTCGTTTGCTTTCTGTACTTTGCATGTACTTTTTCACCTTGTTAACTCATTTCTTTCTGCTTCTATTCCAGGACTAACTTAAAACCACTCCTAACAATTTTAAAGAGCACACCTCTCAGGCAGATTTATCCATATCTTTCCAACCAATTAAGTAGATGGTAATGAACATTTAACAGCTGCCATTGTGGTTATGCCCTCAGCCAAGGCCACCACAAATTTAAATACATGTCTCTGGTGCAATACAAGACATGGTAAGGGAATCTATTATTTTTTTCTAAAACTTACCTATCCACTTCTCCCCAGTAATATCTCATCTTGTCCTGAGGCACTTGGTCACATCTCTTCAAACTGGAACAATAGGGCTGAAGCCACCCCAGGGACTGACAGTTTCTGGTTAGAGCAATATGGGGGTGTTAGCCACACTCCACTCAGCCATACTATGGGTAACATGTCTATGCTCCCTATCCTACTCCCATTCTCACCCATCCCATATCCTTAAATTTACAGAAAATATCCTAACCAATCCAATCATACAACACAACAAGCCAATTCCAAACTTTCTTAGTACTAAACAGCTCCATTCATTTTCATCTCAAGTTCATACCTATCTTACCCATCAGCTTTCACAAACCAATAGCAACTACATCTGCCTTGTGTTTGTCAAGTATTGCAGACTATATGCTGCAAAAATTCTCTTCACTCATCTTGATAAGTGCACACCATCCTGTCTAAATACGTCCCAAAAATTAGGCTTGAACTATACACATTTCCATTTTTAAAATAGGATATTTTTCATGCAGGTATTTAAAAAAATATATATTTTCAATCTTGGTGACATGATTCTCCTTTCTATATGTGATTTGTGAAAACTACGTCCCAACACCTGTACAAGCTATGCTGTTTAAGAGGGCTGTAAGTTCCTTATTAACAGTCAGAGAATCCTTGTGGCTGAGATCATTTGTACCAACATGAATAAAAACATTACATTAAGGCCTTTCTCACATCCTCTATTTTTGCTCCTGGCAAGCATATCACTATACAATGTTCATTATCTTCTTTGCAAATGTAAGTATTAGTTCCTATAATTATTGAATCTCCAATTACAAGAATGTCTTTTCTGACCAGATTTGAAGAATCTTTGAGTTCTAATTCAATAACATCTGCTCTACCAATTGTTAGAAAAGAATGATATTCATCATAGTTAGTCGGATTAACCCCACTGTTTTCGTTGCTTATTACATTTTCAAGCATACAGTTCTCATTCTGCTAGCATTGTACATCTACAGATTGAGCCATGTTGTCAACTTCTATCTTTCTCCTCTTGTTCCTTACATGTAATATACTTCAATCCTTCAATCAATATTTATTTTTTTCCTTTTCACCTGTCCCTTATCTCTTTTCGTATTTACTCCTTTGGAAAAATGATACAACACATTTATCTTGTATTTCATTTATCAACAAAGATATGTGTTTAGGTACAAGTGTATTTAAAGATTTTAGTATTAATTAATTGTTTTAGTTAATTGTTTAATTGGTTTATTGGAGTAATAGCACAACTATATAATGATTTTTTTGTCTTTGTAAATTTGTCTGATGAAGGCTGGCGTCTCAGCCGAAAGCGCTTACCATTAAACTTTTTGAACTGACAACTCCATTGTGGTCCGCTGGATTGCTATTGTGCTGCTGGTTTTTTACTTTGCTAGTTTGTGTTCCTGTGTTTGGTTAGCTTTAGTACTAATAATACTAACCAAATTATCCAACTTTTGACATGAGGAGCATTAGATAATATAGATTATTGAATCATAATGAAATTCAAAAAAACATGAAAACATAATCAAGTAGGGTGGAGTAAATAGAATGAATACATATGAGATATTTATTTTGATTAAAGAAGCTGTAGATGGAGTAAAGGATGGATTGACAGAAGGGAAAAGTGATAGATAACATGTGATATCATGAAGACATCTAATGATGCTAAACGTAACTAGTTGGGAAGAATTATGAAACAGCATGGGACTATTTATGAAATTTCTGGGGTAAGACCATTACTTAATGGAATGTTATGCGAGAGTAATTGAGTAGAGAATGAAGTAAAGCAGGGAAGTGCAATGAGCATACCGTTATTCAGTCTAATTATGAATGAAGTTATAGTAAAGATGAAAGAAAAGATTATGAAATAAAAACTGGCATTTTTATGAAAGGATGAGTCTGCCATTAATGATGTGTTATGTAGATGACTCAGTGCTTTCTGTTAAAAATAGAGCATGGATAAATATGGATAAACACAGGAGTTGGAATAACTATTGTAGGAGATAAGACTAATATTGAGTACAGAGAAGAGTAAGGGATACAGGAAGAAATTGAAGATAGGAGGGATTTATATAAAACGAATGAGAGTTATTATGAATAAGAAGATTTCGTGATAAAGAAGTTGGTGAGGAAAAGTGTAGAGGATTATTACAAGAAATAATGAGTATATGGAAGTTGTGTCATTTGCAAAATATGCTTATTTAATATATTGCTATATTAAGGAAGTCAGGTTATGTTAAAATATTTTTTCATGTTGAGTTAGTTTAGAGGCAATTTTCACTACTATATAGTTGCCACAATGTATCCTGATAAAAGGAGGGCATTGTAATCCATTAAAAAATAGGCCTTAGTTTGATAAATCCAATAAGCATTCTTTCTTCACTGCACATATATTGGATTTTAAGTGATATATTCAGTGATGGAGAAAGTCTAGCGGCTAGGATTTTACCACTGAAGTACAAGGATTTTTTGCACAAGAAGAGGAAAAATATGTTAAAGGACAATAAAAGAGAGAAAGGAGAGGTACAAAAATCAGAATGAATGCCAGACCATTTTATAGAGATTATTTAAAATACATTTTTCAGTAAAGGCAACAATGAAATACAAACAATATGAAGAAAACACTGCAATGCGCATGGTAAATAAGAATGAGGAAGGAAGTTTTGTGACAGAAGTAAAGAAGTATAGAAAAAAGTTAAGTAAAATGTTTGAATTAGGAAATGATTGAATAAGGTTATTGTAATAAAATAAACAGGGAAATATAGATAAAGTAGATAAAATAAATTTGTATATCTTCCTGGCATGTTAAAAATTGGATGTTGCTAAGATAAAAAGAAATACAATTTTGGTAGTGGTAAAAGGATCAGCGATAGAAAGGTTAAGGCAGCTTGGTTGTTGAATATGAAGAAGGTGTTTAAGTGTATGATTATATTTATTTATTTATTGTACAAATATAAACATGTATTTTTTAATTTTATTTTTATTGCAAAAATATGTAAATACATTCCAGATGTGTGTATGATAAAGACTGCCTACTTTCTTCGATATATGCAGTGGTATCTTTTACATACATTTTGGCTACAACCAAATTAGCAAGTTGGGACTTTGGTTTAAAATCTCATTCAACAAATGCCACCCTTTGTAGTGCAGTAGCCCCCTTATGCTACACCTCATTACATATTTTTGCCAGTATTTGCAGTAGTGATTTACTTAGCTGAGAGATTTTATGAATCACTCAAATGCATAAATCTCTTACTCCAGGCATTTATAGAGGAGAGCATATTTCAATTTTAATAGACCAGAGAGAGCCGACCATAGTGCTTCACCTCATTAAGGTAAAACACTGTTGTAGGGCTATCTATGAAACAGAAATGGTTGCCACCGGTAGTAAAGGGGACTAACCACTGGTGGTCACATTTCTGAATCCCACAATTAGTCCCAGAAGCAAAAATGTACTGTAAATCTTATAATGCAGACATGTCGCAATGCTATAGTAAAAATATTATTGATACATGGTTATATATACACTTTTTGTCAGTAAAGAAAAATGATTCCTCTCAACTGATGTGGGAATAGAACCCACAGCCTTCTAATATTCCACTGTTAAAGGAAAGCATGCAACCTTTTGAACCACTGGGTATTCTCTTTTGCTCTTACTAATCATGAAATTAGGTTTGGCACATTATTTATTCCATTATTTTTTAAATAATTTATTATACTTTGCTTACCGTATTAGTTCCACTGTATGGAGTCTATTTGCAGAGTGGTTCTAGTAAAGTCAGTAAGTTAAAAACTAAGTTACTAAATAACTAATAGATATTAAAATAACCCTTGAAAGACATTTATAATGATATGCACTTAGAAATTTTTGTAACAGTTATGGGCAAGGATATACAGTATGAAAGGGCCAGCAATGACTGATAAGACTGCAGCAGAAAGGACCATTTAATACAATTGTAGAATCCAATAATTCAGATACACATTAGCTGCAATGAGGAAAGACCTCATTATTGACTAATCTGTATGTCTCTGAATTGCTTGGTGACTTCCACAAGCATTAACAAACATTTTGCTGCGGTAATCACTGGCAGTAGTCCATGCATCATGTTGCTACAGGCACCACCTCGCACACACACACACACACACACACACACACACACACACACACACACACACACACACACACACACACACACACACACACACACACACACACTCTGGACATATTCCCATGCTTCTCAATAGTCCCCATTGTCACAGAACATCCATGACTTTCAAAATCACAAAAAATAGTAATGCCTAGCAGTCACTCCAGTGAAATCACCAGTGGATATAATCCCCACAAAACTTTTACTGACAATACAAGATGACAGAATTAAGCACTTTTGTCCGTATACTGGACCTCATCAGAATCAACTAAAAGTGAAATGTTCGTTCCTTTCATACTACTCATCACAGTGTCAATTAACATTAATTAATCTATAAATTAAGCCTATCCCTAAAGTATTATTGGAATCTAGGGAGGTAAAATGGCAAATAAATTTTTAAAGCGTACCATTTTCCAGGAATAACTGAACGTTTATCTATTTCCCCACTGTTGGCAATGAAAGCAAACAGTTTTTAATATACAGTATATTTTGTTACTAAAAGCTTTTTAAAATTATGGTTGACTTTTCCTTTTTATGAATAATGTTTAGCTTCATTATTGTGTCCTAGCTGTTTGGGCAGCCGCGGTGCTGCAGCAATTAGCACTGCCACCTCACAGAAAGAGGTTATCCATTTCAATCCTCGGATGGGGTGCTTTCTGTGCAGAGTCTGCATGTCCTCCCTATGGTCATGTGGGTTTCCTCTGGGTGCTCCAGTTTCTTCCCACATCCCAAAGATATGCTGTAGGTAGATTGGATACTCTAAATTGGCCATAGGTGTGACAGCATGCGTGTGTGCCTTCCGTGGAAGGTTGGGTGCCGGGCTGGCAACTGGACCCCGTAAAACTCCACTGCCAATCATGAGCGGACAGGTGATCCACTGTAGTGACCCCTAACTGGGAAAAGCCAAAAGAAGAATTGTGTCCGAGCTGTTTAGTTCTGTTTTATTGCATATCTTAGAATATATATTTTTATAGGCTTTTAAAGGCTTTCCACAGGATTTGTATATGATTTTTCATAACATACAAGTTAGTATTACGTATAACTAATGTTCAATATAAATTAAGTATTTTGGAATGTGGTATATAAATATTTTATTAACATATGCCTTTACTATTTGGAAGATTTGTGGGATAGGCTTAATTTATAGATTAATTAACGTTCATTAACACAGTGATGAATAGTAAAAAAGGGATGAATATTTTCCTTTTAATTGTTTCTGATGAGGTCCAGTGTATGGAGGAAAGTGTTTAATTCTGTCATCTTGTATTGTCAATAAAAGGTTTTTGGGATTATATCCACTGTGGATTTCATTGGAGTGAGTGCCTGGCATTTCTATTTTTTGTGATTTTGTTGGTCGTTTGAGTAATGCCTCCTATTGTGTGTGGTTTAATTGGTTTCTGAACATCTTTGTTTCTTGAAGTGCCATGTCCATTCTCCTGGACCCTTACAGTCAGTCAGTAATGCCAGGCTTTAGAGTTTCAGGCCACATATTCTTCATTTGCAGCATCCTGGTGCAAAATCTGTTGTTTTATTAACTTTTTACATGATTTAAAGTAATATTTAAGAACTGTCCCTGCCATCTAGTGTTCCCTATATTATAGCCAGTGATCATCTGTCTAGGTGAAGTCAAAAGTTATGGAAGCCCTCAAACACATCTGTGTGCACACATGCACACACACATGCACCTGCACATACTTACAGACATTACTTCACAGCACCCATGCAAATGGAGAATAGTTGCCTGACCGCCGAATCATACACTAATGCACTGTATGAACATGTACACAAATGCATGGATCTTGACATACCCAATAGAACCAAGACATTCTCCTCAAAAAAAAGGAAGCCAATCTGGTGGTCCCCTGCCATAAACAAACTCTACAACAGAAAAAGGAAACTGATGCGGAATAAGGTGAAGTCCCAAGACTGGAAAAACTCCCTTATCAGCCTGAACAAAAGGTTGAGATCCCTCAGTAAATCCTCTAAAGCTAGCTATGAAAACAGAATTGCAGCAGAAAGTAAAGACAAACACAAGGCCTTCTGTAGTTATGTAAAGAATCTCCATGGCAATACCCAGATTTGCTCTGAGCTATTGCACAATGGTACCTCCAATACTGAGCCAACAGATCTTGTCAATATACTGGGCCAACAGATTCAGTGCCAACTTTACCCCCCCAAGGGACCAATTACAATACCGGTAGATTGCCAGGCACCCAATATTACTGCTGCACAGGTTAAAACAGCACTGTCCAAGGCCAAGAATACAGTTTTTATGGGACCTGACAATATCCCCGGCTATGTTCTACATGAACTACAGAGTGAACTGGCACCTCACCTGTGTGCCCTGTTCAATCACAGCCTCACCTCAGGCTTTGTCCCTACTGAATGGCGCACTGTTACATTCATCCCACTCCACAAGGGAGCAGCAACTACAGACCCCAGGAACTATTGCCCCATTAGGCTAATGAGTCTCATATGGAAAGCTATGGAACGTATCATCATGGACCTAATAAACAAGGATATAGGGAATCTTCAAACTGTAGAGCCTACACAGTTTGGTTTTGTGAAGGGTAGATCATGCCTGCTCAACTTGCTTGACTTCTTTGAATCAGTCACCTGAGCTGTGGATGAAGGCAAGGTGGTTCATACAGCCTACCTTGATCTGTCCAAGGCCTTTGATACCATTCCCCACTCAGGAATCATAGAAAAACTCACTACGCTAGGCATCAACCCCTATATCACTAGGTGGGTTGCAAACTGGCCCACTGACAGAACCCACAGTGTGAAAGCAGCTGACTTCAAGTCAGACTGTCCACTAATCACGAGTGATGTCCCACAGGGTTTGGTCCTAGGTCCTCTCCTGTCTGGTATCTACTTCTCTGAAGTCCAGGCCAACACGAAGGGACTCTGGATGACAAAGTTTACAAATGATTGCAAGTAGGGAGCTATTATTAACTCCCCAAGTGATGTTGACATCCTACAGAAAGACCTCAATGAGACCAACGACTGGTGCAAGAACCATGGCCTTAAGCTCAAAGCCAAAAAAAGTGACGTTCCCCCCTTGGGAAAAACTTGGTTCCCTTGAATTACCACATCGATGGTAGTCCACTGTTCACAGAAGGCATCATAAAACATCTAGGAACACAGGTTGACAGCAACCTCTGTTTTGACCATCACATTGCCACTGTGGTCAGAAAGTCCTAATTGCCACTGTGGCTATAAAGTCCTTCTGTGGGGCACATCTCATTACTAAGGGTTTTGCATCCAGGAAGAAAGAGGTCATTGTCTCCTTCTACTCTTCCTTCATTAGGCCAAGCATCGTGTACAATGTCCCATGTGGCATATACCTCACTAGACACCTGCAGTAACTGGAGAGGCTGCAAAAGTACCTCACAAAGAGGATCCTAAGCCTTAAACACTTGTCTTATATGGACAGACTCAAAAAACGTCAACTATTCTGTCTCATATCACCTACTTAGAGGCAATCTCTGCTTGACTTACAAAGCCATGCCTGACACAGCTCTGTTAGAAATGCTACATCTAAAGAAATCCCAATTCCCTCCACACCACACACTCCAGAGACCTCAACCTCATTACCACAATCAACAGAACATGCGGGGGGGACAGGTTCATAACCCAGAGACTGTCCATGCTATGGAATAGACTTCCCATACAAGCCAAGCAGACTACCTCACTGGCCTCCTTCAAGAGAAATCTCAATGAGTGGATGAGAAATAGAAAATTCACCCCAGGAGATCACTCCAGTGGCTCTACTCGACAGAGGCACTAGGAACTAAGGTCTGGTGGCACGATGCCAGGGTAATCCTATGGGCTAGGCTTGTAAAGGCTCCAGCGCCATTACCTAGTACACACCTATGAACCTATTAATTCACACACATACCAGACACTTACCTGTACATATAGCACACCCCCTGTTTTACCTGATCACACTCACACACACACACACAGCCACACAGACAGACACTCAGTCTCCCCATCACAGCCACCCATGCAGACACACACATTCATAGACATACATATGCTCACCTGAAACCACTCATACCTGTGCAACCACTCACTCAAATAACCACATACTTACACACATGCAGAGACTCCACCCACCTAACACTCCCTGTCTTTTAAACCAGCTGGTACTTACCTTTACTACAGTCTAACCTTTGGAAGTAGTGGGTGAATGTGAGCTTTTGGCTGTGCTAATTAGTGTGGCTGGCAGTAGTGATTTATGCAGCTGAGATGTTCTATGAGTCACTCAGATGTGTAAATCTCTTATGGCAGCTATTTCTGGAGGAGATCCCATTTAAAATTTTGATAGACCACAGAAACAGCTCACTGTAGTGCTTCACCTCATCAATGTAAAACACTGCAGTAGGGCTGTCTCTGAAATGGAAATGGCTACCACTAGTGGTAAAAGGGGTTTACAACTGGTGCTAACATTTCTGAAGCCAACAGTTAGACCCAGAAGCAAAAAGTACTGTAAATCTTATAAAGCAGATATGCAACACTGCTATAGTAAAAACATTACTATTCTTATAAATAACCATCCCCACATATATGAATCCGGAACCCTCCCTGATGATATTAGTGACCACTCACTTACCTACATTATTAGGCATAAGACCAATGTCTCCATTCCAGCCACTTTCAAGTTTATTAGGTCCAAGAAAAACTTTAACCCTGATCTGTTTCAAAGCAAACTAAGAGCATGCAACTGGTCTCCCTTAAAACACCTCCCATTGGAGGAAGCTGTTAAATACTTTAATTCCAAATTCCTAGCCATTCTAGATAACCATGCACCAAACCGCTCTATTAGAATCAAAACTAAATCTGCCCCATGGCTTGCAAAAGAAACCAAACAAAAAATCCACCTCAGAAATAAATACTGGGCCAAATGGCGTATGACAAAAAACTCTGCAGATCGGCAAAACTTTAGACAACTGAGAAATGACACTAAAAAAGCTATTCTGTCTGATAAAAGAAACTACTACTTACAGTTCCAGCAAACTAAACATAATAACCCACAAAAATTCTGGGCAGGTATTAACCAACTACTACACCCAGGTCAATCCATTACACCTAACCCACAAGGCACAGACCAGTAGAATCCAAAGCATACTGCCAATGCCTTCAATACCTTTTTCACTGAGGCCATTCAATCACTTGCCAGTCACCTATCACCTAATACCTTCACTTTACCTACCTCTAACACAACTCCACCCCCACCATTTCTCTTCCAACCTGTCCCTACAACATACATTCTTTGCCTTATCCAAAAACTTAAACCATGCTCTCCTTCAGCAGACCAAATATCTGCTGAATATCTACAGAAATCAGCCAAATCCATCGCCTATCCCATTTCCATTCTGATTAATAGAACCATTAGTGAAGGACACATCCCAAGCATCTGGAAAGTCTCCCATATTATCCCCCTTCATAAAGGTGGAAACTCTACTGAATTCTCCAACTACCGTCCCATAGCCCTATTTTCACCTTTGGCAAAACTAATGGAAAAATGCATCCATAAGCAACTGCTAGACCACCTAATCCAAAATAACTTACTTACCAGCTGTCAACATGGTTTCAGACCTTCCCACAGCACTACAACTGCCCTCCTTTCCTTTACTGACTGTATTAACAAAAAACGAAACATCAATATGCTTTCCTTGGCATTATTTATCAATCTGTCCAAAGCCTTTGATATGGTTAATCACCAAATACTTATTAATATCCTCAAATCCCTGTCACTAGATACACTCACTATTAAGTGGTTCCAATCCTATTTAGATAACAGACGACAGGCAGTACTTTGGCACAACACTCTATCTACCCACCTGTCCATTAACAATGGCGTCCCTCAAGGGTCCATATTAGGGCCTCTTCTTTTCTCCATATTTATCAATGACCTTCATCTAGCAATCCCCCAAGCTACATGCATTCAATACACCGACGATTCTACACTTATATGCACAGCCACATCCACTTCCAAACTTCACTCCCTTACCCAGGAGGTATTTAATACAGTAGAACAATGGTTTACACAACAGTGCCTTCTGCTGAACCCCAAAAAAACTAAACTCCTCCTTTTCAGTTCTACTCATAAGTCCATCCCAATAGATTTCTCAGTTACATCCATTAATGGTACTCCCATATCACCTGACCCAACTACCAAACTACTTGGTATTACCATAGACAACAATCTTAACTTTGACATCCATATCAACAATACTATAAAAACCGTTAACAAAAAAACTAGGCTCTCTCTACAGAGTCAAACTCTTCCTTTCACCAACAGTCAGAATAACTATTGCTTATACCCATCTAATCTCTACACTCCTCTATGCCTCACCCATATATATTAATCTATTTAAAAATAACCTCACCAAACTGGAAATCTCCTACAATAACATTGCTAGGTTTGCTACTGGCAACCCATTCAGAACCCACCACTGCTATAATCTTAATCAGCTAGGATGGCTAGAAATTCAGAATCTGCTTAAATTCCACCAACTAACCATTGCCCATAAGACTCTTTACCAACCTTCCAGGACTCCTATACTATCTACACTCATCATCCCCTATAATAATATGAAATCCTTGCGCTCATCTCACAAACGTCTGGTAAACACCTCTAAATCTAATAACAGGACTGGGGACTCTCTTTTCAGTAATACTGTTGGAAAACCCTGGAACCTTCTCCCCAGTGAACTTTCCTCAGTTTCCTCTACATCTCTTTTCAAAAACAGACTGAAACTTTTCCCAAGAACACACTGGCTATGCCCCTGTACTAAACTTGACTAATAATTGTTCTACTTTTTCTACTCATAACAGGCACTGCCTACCCACTACTTCCCTATAACTAGTTTTACTTTCATTACTTGCCACATTACCTTTTTCCTGTTCCTTACCCTTCTTTTCATCCCCTGAGCTTACTCATAATGTGACAACTCTTTATTAATATAATTACACAACATGCCTCTTTTATTTTTACTTTCTGTATTCTACCTGTAATTTGCCTGTACCTGCCTTTGCACTGTGAACTATTTCTGTCCTCTTTGATATTTCTGTGTTAACTTCAAATGTTCTTTGTATATGTATTTATTTCTTCTTATCCCACACCTTATCTCCCCAGACTATAGTATATATTCTACCAGCATTTTTTGTATTGTACCTGAATTTTGAAATGGGAGGTATTTGACCTCTATGATCATTTCTGTATTAATCTGTAAGAAAATTGTAAGGAAAAATGTTTTTCTGTTATTTTTTGCAAGGAGCTTATCTCCCCGGGCCTCTACTGAAAACGGACATGTATCCAGTTAGACTAGCCCGGTCAACAAATGTAAAATAAAAATAAAAATTACTGAAATAATTGTTATATACTGTTAGAACAAAATTTTAGCTGATAAGGCATTATTTTCAGTCGTAAGCTGAAATAAAACAGTGATATTTCTTATATACTGACATTACAAAGTGGCACCTAACCACTGTTTCCATCTCAGTGCAGGTAAGATAGTTTTGGTAACTGTAAATGCCAGGTAGTCATTAATGTGACCACTGATTGAAAACATGCACAGATTAAATGCAGTGTCTACTGAAGAAGAATAAAGGATATTGAAGTCTGCATATTAGATTTGTTGATGAGGATATAAAATGTATAGATCATGTGTGCAACATATATGAAAAGTATATAAACACTGTAGGGGATGGGCTAAGCAGGAGTGTTCCCAAATGAACAAGACCAACTTGCACTAAAACGCAACAGTGGAGTGAGGTGCATCTGTGTTAAAAGCAGTATCCTGTACTCTTAAATAAAGGTTCAGTGTTTGATTCCCTCAAGATACTGGTCAGTGGGCACATTCATATTATCAGTTTTCTGATAATGTAAAATCATTTTCATGCAGTTGGTGCAATACGTAGAGGACAAGACACATGTCATTTAGCCTTAGCACTCCAATACTGGGATACTATCTGCATAAGAACTGCAGCAGTATTTATAAATGCAGGACATCCATGGAAGATCTGTGGGTGTGCTTGCTGCTGGTAGGAGCAATGACATCTGTTCTTCAGGTGATAACTAAATGACACAGGAAAGAAAGGTTTGAAATTCACAGCTTAATGTATCATATTCAGCCTGACAAAACAGATCAGATAAAGGGAGATCAGGAGCATATACATCAGAACCATTTCAGTAAACTGTCCACTGCTAACGCTCACTCCTACTGAGACTGCTTGACCAGTAACTGCCAATTGCATCTGGCTGGATCAGTGATCACTTCTTTGCTCAACTGCTTACCAACATAAAACACGGTCCTGCTATTTGCACTTATATATTTGTTTATGAGCTTTCTTAACAGTGCTATGTGCTGAATAATTCAGTCTTAATCATACAGCTAGAACTCTCAGTTATGCTTCGCTGTCATATTCACCTAGATGTATTTTACTGGGACTATATTGTGCGGAACATTTTGTGACAGTTGCTGGTTCACTTCATGCCTGAAAAGGCAGCTAAAACCAACAAATTAAGTCAGTTACCAATAACAATACTATCATTACTATTACTACTGTTACTCCCACTACTAAGAAAAATGGCCGCAAACATTTAAAGATGAGAAAGCACATAATTTAGCAGGTTTTTCTGTCACTACAAGCATGAGAGCCAGGAGTGCTATTTACATAGCTGACTTTGTATACATCATCTTTTATGTTGGATAAACAGACATATGTTTAAACAATGCATTAGTGAATGCTAACGCAGTATAGGACATGACTTTACAACCAAGACATTATATAGACGTGTAAAGTATACTCATGAACCTTGCTTTGTTTTTGGAGGAATCAGTCAAGCACCAAACAATAACATAAATTAATTAGGCATTTCTAAGATACTAGACAAAAAGAAGAAATTGTGGATCACAGACATGGCGAGGCCTATTTAATCTTGGGATAAATGATTCATCACAATGATGGAAGCCCTGTTTAAACTTGGGATAAATGATTCTTTCTAGAAATTATATTTTAGTTATGGGTATTAGTTTTTGTCTAGTTGTTGCATTTTTTAAGAACTATTAGTGGGAGCTTATGCTATGATTTAGATGGTATTTGAGAATGTACATGTAAATATTTTGTGGATGCTACAACTTTTCTTTATTATACTCAATGATACTTTTTGATATCATTTTGTAATGATGTGTATTGTCTGCAAAATCCAGTTTTATCTTTGTCTGATAAGAATTTTGATTTGGAACCATAACATCCATGTATTAAGTCTTCTATAGGTGTGGTACATTGAACATGATTATTCATGCATGTATTTTATTATTTATGTAAAGGTGTTTGTGTATTTTATGCATTTTAATCACAAGTAATTTGGTAACTCAATAATCATATGATGTGGGTGGGAGTATTTAAATTTAGGTTAATAGTTTGCTTCTGAGGAAGACCTTTTTGAGGGGGAAACATGTTGGATACACTGCTATTTGCTTTTTTGTATGACAGCGAAGCCATTGGGTAGGTCACGTGGAAGAGTAAATAAAATCGAATTACTGTGCAAATGTGTTGCACATATTGCACATATAAAAATGTGTTTTTACAGAAAGGTGGTATGGAGTGGTGTGAAAGGTTACAATCAAAATGAGAGCACTTGGATAATATAGGAATGCAGATATCAGACAAGCCAGAAAACTATACTGCATAAAAAACAAACGAGAAAACCCCCAAACAGAATTACAATGTCATAGACCGAAAAAAAGTGTACCTGCTCTGTATAATCACATTATTAAGAAAGGAAGGAATTGAACAAGAAAAGTGATGTTTAACAAAGGTGAAAGAATGTGGTGTCACTGGAAAAGCATAGATATTAGCCTAGGAATTAGATGATTACTTTTGTTCAGAATTCATTAAGTCAAATAACATTATTAATGTAAATTCTTTAATAAATGTAGAGCTGCAAAACTAGAAATATATTCCAAGATTAAACTTTTAAAAAAGTTTCCAAAATTTAACATCAAGAATTAAATATGTACAGTGCTTTTTCTCAAAATTTCTTAAGCTTTAATTGAAAAAAAAAACAAAGGAAACATTACTTTTTAGCAAATCAAAGAGTTGGAACTGAAATGTTATTCTTTTGTTGAATAGCAGCATTAAAGATGAGGCAGGAAACTGTAGTCCTAACAAATTAGTTTGAACTAAGTTCTTGAAAAAAATGAGTGAATAGCTTCTGGAAGAAAGAATTGGTGCAGATGTCAGAGATGAATGGGAAACAGCAACAAAAGCAGGACACATATGACAAATCATATTAACTTCTTTCACTGATTTGTTAAAATATTACATGTCATGGAGATGCTATTTGCCTAGACTCAATCAATGCACTTGATATAGTCTCAGAAAAAAAAAAAGATTAGGTCACAAGTTTATGACTGGCTCTCAGGGTAGCAGACTGGATTGCATACAGTGGATATAAAGCAGAAAGTATAGTTAAATAGGAAAAGTGTATATACCACAAGGAAATAATAGGTTTCAAATACTAAAAGGATCATTATTGCAAAGACAATGTAGATATATATATATATATATATATATATATATATATATATATATATATATATATATATATATAGATATATATATATATATATATATATATATATATATATATATATATATATATATATATATATATATATATGGAGAGAGATTATTTATAATACAGCTATATCTAGCTAGCTATATTTATACATACATACATATATATACACACACACACACAGTACCCCTTTTTCATATTTTTGTACATGGGGTCAGGATGTCACTTTAGCAGTGATAATCATCTAGAGCCAGTGTTCACGGTTTGGTTGCCAGTCCTGTCATGGTTGTTCTACACCACATACCTGCATGGACACTCACACCTATAGCCAATTGAGAGTGTCCAATCTACCTACTGCATGTCTAAATGTGGGTGGAAACCAGAGCACCTGGAGAAACCCCACATGAACACAGGAAAGACATGAAGACACTGTGTCACCTGTCACCCAATATATATATATATATATATATATATATATATAAAGACAGATAAATATATAGATATTTGTATGCTTCTCATCAAGTGGCACAATGATCTATGAAAAAATGACTACCTGACTACCTAGGGTAGGCTGGAGCAACTGTGATATGAATCAGCAAATTTGGAAAAGTATGTCAGTTTAAATTTAGTTTATAAAGATGAAAATAAAACAATGTGCTAGAAAAGTCAGATTCCAGGGAAAACAGCCCAATAGTGATTGAACTGCAAACTATAGCACTGAAGTACTTAATACTGGTAGATCTGTATAATTTAAGAGGCAAACATCCACGATAGAAAGCTCTGCAAATTGTCATCATGCGGATGCAGACAAAATGAAGGCAAGACACTCAACTACAAATTAAATGATGTTGAGACTACAGTAAAAGTTGTAGAAACCCAAACTGAAACGGTATTTATACAGTAGTCAGCCAGTAGAAGATAAGACAGAATTATTTTAAGTTTTTCTATGGAAGAGCAACAAACAAAATGGCAACATATAAAATAACAGTGGGCCAGAATAAGGGGTGCTGTCTAATGACAAAAAAATTGTACTTAATTAGACATGATATAATGATACATTTTTTTACAGTGAGAGTGGAATGTTTGTTGAACAGCCTCTCTGAGCTGGTTTATTCAAAATATGTACAGAATCCAAACAAAAGTATTGTTAATGCAATACCAGTAAAGGGTAATTGAATGTAAACTGGCATTAGTATATCTAATAAGGCACAGAAAAAGACAGATTGGTAAGAAAGTGTTTTTTTTATTATGTTTTAATGCCAATGCCTTAAATTTGACTTTCTTTAAAGGAAAATTTGCATAGCTGACTGCTGACATATTTAAGGTTCTACTAATGTATCTTTTCTCTCTGAAAGTTTATTTTCTAGTTTTTATTAAATCACTTTTAATCTTACAGTTCAGATGTTTCTCTTGTCTCTGTCCTTTGGTAAGATCATAACAAGGCAATGAGATATATTTTTCTGCACAGATATTACAAAACAGCAGATGCATGGTTCTCATTACAGGACACAAACTGAAATAAAAATTAATAGCTGTATGAAGGATTTTTTCATTTCTAAGTATGGTTGACTCAAATCAGTGCTACCCTGAAAGAATAACTCATGCTTTGCTAGATAGACCAGAATATGTTGTCACTGTCTCATACAGATCAAGTACAAGCAAGCCTTTCTCTCTTTCAGGTATAGAGTCTTCAGTCATAAAAGTTAGACTTTTTGTTAAAAAGAGTAAATAGATGGTAATGTAAAGTGTAAAAGACTTAAAACACATTCTGATAATTTCTACAGCAAGGCTCACTCTGTTGTCCCTTCAAGTGTCCCTCACTACAGAAATACAGATGTGCTAGTTGTAGCAGGTCTATAATGACCTCTCCCTCTGTATCAAGACTGGTTTTACTCAAACTGCTCTGTTGGAATGTAATAACCTGGTTTCTGCTGCATGGACAAAAATGAATTATTTGGTGCTATCGGTATTGATTCAGCCAACATTTCTGCAGCCTATTAGAACAGAAGACATTTACTTTCAAATAACAAAGTAAAGGCAGACAGGCTGAGCAATTGGCCTGGTGGTTAGTGCAAAGATGTGCACGTGCCCAAAAAACACATCTCAGTTATCTCAACTCACACATTTACAGGATGGCAACCCTGAGCAAGAGATTTAATCATTGTATGTTTGTTATAGTTGGAACTATACTCAGATTTCTATCTTTGTGTCTAGCAGTTAGTGGCAACACTCCTACGGCAATTACTTTGTGGGCAAGCAGCAGGAAAAAATATATATACTGTTTTTTTTTCATTGAAAAGCTTTATGACCCCCTGTATGTTGTGAAGTGAGGTGATCTTTTGTGCATGTATTGATATGCAACTTGAAAGGGCAATACTCAAGTTCACTTGACAACACATTAGAATGCATATTTCTTCTTATTTTAGTTTGTAAAATACTCATGAGATGCATTAGATGAAATGTAGTTGTTTTTGAGCAGGCATATATTATACCTACTAAATAACCACAACATTTACTTAGCTTAGGTAAGGAAAAGTCAAAGGCAGAGTCTGAAACTTGCCTAATAAAATACATTTCTGCTCCAGCAAAGCCCCCCAAGAAGACCTTAATCTGATATTAATGAAAGGGGAAATTCTAAATATTTTGTAAACTATGCAAAGGCTGTACTTGTTAAGTGTCACTGACTACAGGCAGGGTGTAACACGTTAAGTTTTTGTACATCACTGCCTTGTGCTTTGTATGTAGACAATATTTTTTTATGCTGCCTTAACCGTAAATATAGTTGCTTGGGACGGGGGTGCATAACAATTGCTTTCTTGCAACTAAGGTAAGTGCTGAAGCCAAGTATTTTATTAGAATCTGAGAATGTAAAGAGAATATCACTTCTGTTGTGTTACCTACAGTACTATTTTACTTCCTGCTATGTGACTTGGTTTGAGATATTCCACAAAATGTGTGCTAACCCCTGTACACATAGCTATTCTGTACATGAGTATGAAGTGAATTGTTAGGCATACAAATGAGCCAAGAGTAAGAGAAATGTGTGTGTGTGTGTGTGTGTGTGTGTGTGTGTGTGTGTGTGTGTGTGTGTGTGTGTGTGTGTGTGTGTGTGTGTGTGTGTGTGTGTGTGTGTGTGTGTGTGTGTGTGTGTGTGTGTGTGTGTGTGTGTGTGTGTGTGTGTGTGTGTGTGTGTGTGTGTGTGTGTGTGTGTGTGTGTGTGTGTGTGTGTGTGTGTGTGTGTGCGTGTGTGTGTGAGTGCATGTGTGTGTGTGTGTGTGTGTGTGTGTGTGTGTGTGTGTGTGTGTGTGTGTGTGTGTGTGTGGGTCTCATATTTGTTTTTTATTTTGCTTTTTTAATACTGAGAAGTGTCACTAAGTTCAGAAACATACTATTTTTATAGCACAACTGAATAATTTCTACGATGTCTTAAATAGAAAAAGCACAATGTCAGCCCCCTGGACCCGGCGAGATAACAATCTAGCCAGCACGGAAGGGGTGCTGCTTATGCTGGGATTTACTCCTATATGGTAGTGCCAGAAACCCTAACCCTGCCCTATACAGAGAAGTATAAGACTGACATATCTAGTTGTTCACAGAGTCATTATTGGTTGCTTGTTTGAAGTGCGTCTCAAGCAAACAATGCATCTCCTTATTACAGGCATGAATACTCTAGTCAGTATTTGCATAAATTTAGAAACATGTTCTGCTTAAATAAACATTTCACCTCTCTGACTTTTCACAACCTGATATAATTCAAACTTATGTGGAATTCACCAACTCCAGTTATTACTTAAGATACCAAAATATGCCTAAACTATTTAAAGTTACAAGTGATTTCTGAAAGACAGGAATTAATTTTTTAGCATTATGGAACTAGAAATCTGCAATGGCAATTGTATCTATTGTTTCTGTTTGGTATGTAACTCTGAAATGAAACCTGGTATGAATAGGAAACAAATCCTTTGCCAGCCCCGTGGACCAATTTACACCACTTTGTGTAAAATCACATAAACTATTTTGTGGTACAAATTCATCACATGAGCTGTTTCGAGGTAAAAAGTCAAATGCCACATCAATAAACAGATGTTTCTCTCCTTCACTTCCCAAAGCAATTTTGGAAAGAAGTTAACAACCTTACTGGCTAAACAACCCCTAAAGGTACTTCAAGCCAAGATTCCATCTAATGCTGCAAAGGCAAACTTTCACCAACAGATCTCTTCAAGGAATTTTCCACCCCCCACCTACTCCAACCCTTCCAATCATCACCCTGTCCATCCGCCAGAATACCTTCCACCCTTCTGATTCTATATAATTTCACCTAAACACATAGCAACCCTCAAGAGCAATTGTGGTTTGACTTTCCCATAGGCAATGACAACCTCTGCTCCTGTTCTTTTAAACCATTGTAGAAACCACATAACATTCCCATTGCTCCATGTTTACACTCTGCACCTTATTTCCAGCACAGTGCCAACAGTCTGGAAATCAGATTTAGTGACTCCTGCACCCAATGAAAATACACCAACTTCTGCAGCTATGTTTGAGCCAGTCTCCATTCTACCAACCCTAGGCAAACATTTTGAAAATATTATATACCAACAAGCATCTCTTAACCTCTAAAATACCACCTAATGATCCACAAACAACATGGATTCAGGACAGGGAGAACAATGACAGCTTCATGGACCCTAAGAGATAAAATATATCCATCATGGATAAAGGTAAACTAACCAGGGCTCTATATAGATTTCACATGAGTCTTTCACATGGCTGATCATTCCATCCTACTATCTCACCTTAATGACACAGCAATCAGCATTTAGGTCTCAGACTGGTTTAAAGGTCATCTTGGGTTGAAACTAGCTCCATATCTAACCCAGTGCATCCATACACACTAGTATCCCACAATGATCCATTCTTCCCCTCCTGCTGTTTTCCATTTTTATCAATAAAATCAATAAACTTCCATTAGACCTACTATATCTACAACTTCTATTCTACACTGATGGTATTTCATAGATCCAGCTCAAACCTCCAATCAATCTAAGATAAAATCCAGTGCCCATACTAACTTACAACATGTGGGTTTTGCAAAAAAAAAAAAAAAAACAAACAAAAAAACTTCTTCTAAACTCAACCAACCAAATAATTGCCCTAAATACCTCATGATCAAAGATAAAAGTAATCACCACCACTTTTCGCTACATTAAAATATGGCTAGATCACATACTGAACATCCAAATCCACATTGACACAATCAGCCCAAAACTAAATTCCCTACATTTCTGGGCTCAGAAACTGTCTCACTTTCTCTTTCAACCAGCCAGAGCAGCAACTGGCAGAGGTACCCTATTTGCCCAGTTAGAATATGGTCTCCCTCTATTTACCAGTGGCTCATGCAAAAAACAAAGCAACCTAATAGACTATGCCTACCAAATTTGTCAACTGATTGCTAACTCCCTGCATCATGAACACCATTGCCTATCTCTTAAGAAAGCCAAATGGATCCTAGTTAGACAAGGAGCTGATCTTCTCTTGGGCTTACTACTTTTCAAACTTCTACATCAGGACATCACTTCTCCACTAACTATCAGATCGCTTTCTAACACTACCATCTATAACTTATGTAGCCAATCCAGTTCAGGACCTACCCTTCAAACTTCCAAAACCAGATTCTACTGCATAAACAACAGCTTATCTGTAGTCACCCCCAAACTATGGCAGTCATTTCCCCCAGAGCTGACTGACCTCTCAAACTATAGCACATTTAAACTCCTCTTCAAAGACTTTTTGACAGAAAAAGCAAATGCAAATGCAGGAACACTGGCCATATCACATGAATATTATATACCATGCCTGCTCCATTCTTTGCTAACAATTATCTCACTTCACCACCCTCTCTATAGAAGGCTGATTCAATCTTCTCTCTTAACCTGCTCCAACTCCTCTGCTACCCTCTAACATCCTTTGATCTGCTCTACCTGTAAATATGGACAATTTTGCACTGCATTTTGTCAACTTTTATACTTTGTTGCTTCTTATTCTTTATATTGCAGCTTACACTCATGTATCTTGCTGTATTCTGCTATGTTTTGTAATTACCTTCTATTAACTGTTGGATTATACAACATATGCTGAGCCTGCAAATAGTCATTCTCTTGAATAGTTCTCTATGTTGGTAAACAAACAAATAAATACATAAATAAAACATCTGTGCCTGCACTGCTGGCATAGAGGGATGGTGCTCTGAAGCCCTGACTAAGATCCTGGTGACCCGAGTTCAATAAGCGCAGATAGGATGGGGGTGTCTATCCTGGTGGGGAGGGAGGATGTAAGATGCTTCTGTTAGGCTGTGATGAAAACTGGAGATTAAGGAAAATGTCATACATGAAGCAGTGAGTAGGACCAACAGGTGTGACTGCCGCAGGCCTCAGTGTAGGGCAGATGCTTGGGTATAACTTATTGCCCTTCTTCATTTCAAAAATCAGCTGCAGCACACTGTAAACTGCAGAAATCCATTTAATAGGAATATAGGGTGCACAAAAGAGCAAATCTTGGTCCAGACAGAGGCTCCTTCAGCTCATCTAAGGCTCTATGTGAGCTGGAACTAATTCTTGTTCATGCCCTGTGCTCTGATTAAATGAATTTCTGCAGTGTGCTGCAATCGTGCCTTGAATTGTGGTTCATTGTAATGGTCCATGCCTCTTTGGGCTGCAATCTGTACCTTATACTGAACTTTTTTTGTCATTGCCTTCCCAGTCAGGTAAGATGTAAACAACAGGGGGAGGACGTTAGAGCTAAGAAAAAGCCATAATAGCTGATCAACATGAATAAAGCTGCCACTGAGCTGATCGCTCAACAACTGGGCATAACTCCAAGATTCTGTTACATCCCTGGTCTGGAGGAAAGTCAGAATATCTAATTGTGTGACAAGTCCACTTTGCACCCCCCAGACATACACACAGCATGCCTGCATGCAGATATGAAGTGCAGCAGGTGACCCAATGGAAAAAAAATATAATGATGTCAGGGAAAAAAAAATACAACTTAATACTAAAAATGCAATTGATCAAAAGAAGTTTGAATGCATACTCATAAGTCAAAATTGCTTACAAGTCTTAACAAAAAGGGGGAAGCAGTTTTTTGCTAAGGATAGTGATAATTCTGAATTTAAACTGATATGTAAAAACAAAAGATAATGAAATAACTTTTTAAGTATGTGGTATAACAAAATAATTTTTTAGTATGCGGGATCAGCCAGAGGGAATAAAAAATGGCCCATTTGTGCTAATAATGGCAGTAAGGTCACCAAAAAAATCTGTTGCAGAGAGATATGCCCATGGCTGGAGATACAAGTTTGGGTGACACGTAACAGTGTACTAGCTCTGTTAAAAAGGATTTTCCAAAATAGTTTTCTGTATTAACAAAGTTAATAAGCTCCTTGTGCGGATATAATAAACTGCATGGATCTGAAAGAAGTAAGTGTATTTGGCAAAGTACTTAGATACTTCAGTTTAGCATATCTTTTGAAAGGTGCTTACATGATATACAAGGGATAATATTAGCCTGGCCCATAAGATCAAAAGGGATTCAGGTGTTATTAAAAACTACAGACCTATTAGTTTATAATCTAACACTGATAACAAAAGAAGATGACGCATGTGAATGTTTCTACAGAAGAAGCTCTGTGACTTCAGCTTTATAAATATTTTTCAAGATGCTTACTGGAAAAGAAGATCATCTGTCACTTGTGGCCTATTCTTTTATAATACATACAGCGGCTACGAATTTGCAGATAGATGTCATATATGTGGATTTTACCACAGCTCTTCTGCAGACTATAACCAAGAAACTAATCAAATTGGGATTGTACAAATTGTACAATATGACTGCAGCATGGGTAGCTCATTGGTTAACCTACAATGTGACTGTAGCATGGGTAGCTCATTGGTTAACCTACAATGTGACTGTAGCATGGGTAGCTCATTGGTTAACCTACAATGTGACTGTAGCATGGGTAGCTCATTAGTTGTTCTACAATGTGACTGTAGCATGGGTAGCTCATTAGTTGTTCTACAATGTGACTGTAGCATGGGTAGCTCATTGGTTAACCTACAATGTGACAGTAGCATGGGTAGCTCATTGGTTAACCTACAATGTGACTGTAGCATGGGTAGCTCATTGGTTAACCTACAATGTGACTGTAGCATGGGTAGCTCATTAGTTGTTCTACAATGTGACTGTAGCATGGGTAGCTCATTGGTTAACCTACAATGTGACTGTAGCATGGGTAGCTCATTGGTTAACCTACAATGTGACTGTAGCATGGGTAGCTCATTGGTTAACCTACAATGTGACTGTAGCATGGGTAGCTTATTGGTTAACCTACAATGTGACTGTAGCATGGGTAGCTCATTGGTTAACCTACAATGTGACTGTAGCATGGGTAGCTTATTGGTTAACCATCAGGAAGTGGTACTTGAAGTACAGGAGACACTGGTCAGATGGTTCAGGCTCAAGAAGGTGTTTTGTTACCATTTCCCTAACTACATCCATATATAAATGACAAATCCATTTCATGCCAACTACAAACTAGATTATATTATCCAGAGTGAAAGGATGAAGAGCATCTTCAGTCTGGAATTTATGCTCTCAAACAGCATTCAATAATCCCTGTTGGAATGGTCATACATATAGGCACATCTTTTTTAGGAATAGTTCTTCAAGTTTAAGAACTTGAGAGTCACTGAGTTTAAAGAATTGGGAGGTATTATAAATTATACTTCATGCTTTGACATGGAAATAGCACCTATATTTCCACTTACAAAACTATTGGCTGTACATTTAAATTATTTCCTACAAATTTGGAAGTGGTCATGGGGCTATTTAGTAATTTGGCTAGATTAGAACTATAGTAGGGCTGTGTATCATGGTCTCTTCACACTAAAAGCATGTCTGAAAATTTGAAAAGAGTGCATGAATACATTTGCAAAGAAGACAGAAGATCTTAAATACTTTTTCCTGTGGTCAATGACTCATTTTCTGAGGTGTATATCCCTTGAGTTATAGAAAGTTAAAGGGTGAAATGATTAATGAACATAGAGTTGCGTTTTATGAACAACACATTTGAATGCTATAGGCAGTTCCAGGCAGGGTACAGCTTAAATTAAGGCAAACCTATACATAAACAGCTGGGCAGCTATCTGATTCTCAAAGTTATATGTCAAAAAGTATAGCCTATTACCGGCGGCTAAAAAGAAATCATACAAAAATAATATTCTGACCTGTGATTTGAATGCATAATGGAGTTTGCCAACACCTGAATGAATAACTTTCAACTTTGATAGTTTAATGGTTTATAACTGCGTCTGGGTATTAAGTATTTCATGTTTTTGAGAACTGATGTCAAGAAAGTCAGCTCAAGAACAAAGTTTGAAAGGTGACTTTCTTGTCTTCTTTTCACGAACACATAACAGATGCTAGTTATTAATGGAGCTATGATCATAATGATTATGTAACAAGAATTTATTGTTAAATGAGGTTGTTTTAGACTGTGGTATGTAGATTTGTTGTCCTTCAGTTTCCTGTATAGCTTTACTTGTAACTGTGATTACATATAATTATTTTTGGCTTTTCCTTTTTGTAATGCCCTACCTCTTTTCAGAAAGCTGTAAAGGATTTCTACTAGTAGTTATTTTCCATTTCTCTGTTCAGTGCATTTATGAAGTTACTTATTCTGATGTGATTTTCTCTTTACATACCTTTTGTTTTGGGGGGGACAGCTTGACTTGGGATAAAATTTTTAAAATTATTGGTGTACATTTGGTCATATTTGAATTAGGTGTATCTTGCCTCCATCAATTAAACAAACCCTACACCTGTCTATTCTGACCTGCACCTCTCTCATAGCCCTTATAACCAGGCCAGAGCTTTCTGGAAAACTTTGAGAACATTCATACATCTGTGAAGATTAAAAAAATAAAATAAAACAGTTTTTCTAAAAAAACTGTACCAGTTGTCTTATTCCTCTTGAGTAGAGGAGAAGGTAATTATGGTCAGCTGTGGGTCAGATTTATCAGTATCCCAAACTACATTTTGTTTTAGAAAATAAAACGGCTTGAAAACGGCTTTAAAATGGTAAAGCCGTTTTCAAGCCGTTTTATTTTATTTTTTCAATATAGTACAGTATCTGTGTTGTCATTAAGGACTACATTTTGTTTTGTTAGTCCTGAAATTCCCTTTATTATAGGTTCGATGTCATAATGGATCTTCGATATTGTTTTTCCTCATTTTATAATTCTGAACTTGGAAATATCTGTCCTTCTCTCTCTCCATATCGAGAACATATCATGCCAAGGGGAGAAGAGTCAGGGTTTTATGTAACCAAACTCTTCCTTTTTTGCTATGTTTCTAGGGTTATTCAAGTGGCAATGGCTACTTCAGATAGTATCATCCATCACAGGGCACCTGCCTGGTGTGTGAAGGATACATGTCATATCTCCTTCGTAGCCACTTCATGGAGCAGCTACTGGAGGGTTTATATTAGATGCTCGACGTTACTGAACTTCGAATATGATATGATCGACACCATATTGTTGAAGTCCAGTAACATCGAACACCTAATAAAAACATCACAAAAAAGTCAAAAAATAGACCTACTTGTTTTAAGTAGGGGGGCAAGCCCCTCTGCACCCCCACACCACCCGCTACTTAAATATTCCAACTCCAAGACCGCACTACATTGAAGTAAATGGAAATCTCCCTGTACGGAGATTTCCGTTTATCTCTTCGATGTTCTGCGGTTTCGCTGTTTAAGTGTCGACAGTGTCAGATTCGACATTGTGAACATTCACGACTCTGATATAGACCCGGTACTGTGGTCTTATTATGACACTTTTATGAAAATATATGCCTAGTATGATGTGGCTGTGGTTCTGACTACAGCCATTAGCATAAACAATCAGGAGAACAAGGCAGGAGCAGATATGATGACTTTTGACACTGCCACCTAGAAGATGACTGATAGTGGGAAGCAGAAGATAGGTAACATTACCCTAACTGGTATGGTACATTTCCTCATTGTATATATTTTTATTTTTGGAAATACTGTAGTACTGTGTACAGTTATGGTCCTGCTTCTTACAGGACTGTTTGCTATACCTAACTGATACCTTTGGTGACTGTTTGTTTTACCTAACTGATACCTCTGTTGACTGTTTACTATATCTAACTGATACATGTGGTGACTGTTTGCTATACCTAACTGACACCTGTGGTGACTGTTTGTTATACCTAACTGATACATGTGGTGATCATTTGTTATACCTAACTGATACCTCTGCTGACTGTTTGCTATACCTAATGGATATATGTGGTGATTGTTTTCTATACCTAACTGATACCTGTGGTGACTGTTTATTATACCTAACTGATACATGTGGTGATCATTTGTTATACCTAACTGATACCTCTGCTGACTGTTTGCTATACCTAACAGATACATGTGATGACTGTTTGCTATACCTAACTGATACCTGTGGTGACTGTTTGTTATACCTGATACATGTGGTGATTGTTTGCTATACTTAACTGATACCTGCATTGACTATTTGCTATATCTAATGATATCTGTGGTGACTGTCTGCTATACCTAACAGATACCTGTGGTGATACATGTGGTGACTGTTTGCTATACCTACCTGATACCTGTAATGGGGTATTGTTATTTGTGTGGAAGTGGCAGCAGTACACAGCAAGGTGCCACTATACTTAATGGACTGTCATCATGTTTCCAGTGTATTTCACATTGTAGTTTATATATGTATGTATAAGGTCACATAACTGACTGTCTCTCTATCAACAGTGTAAGGGGCTTAAAGTGTGGGACTTTGGGCTGTATATGCTGTGCTGAACACTTTCCTCCATCTATTGCAGTTCACTGAAATGTATCTTTCTCTTTCAGCACAGGCAGACCTAAATCTCAGCCACAACAAGATGTGGAAAATATTGCAATTTAGACAGGGGTGGTATGACTAAAGTATGCTGTACTGTAAAATATTCCTTTTCTAAATTCTGGAATAGCTTACTTAGTGAATATTTCCCATTGTGACTCCACTTTCCAGGTATATAAAAGCAGGAGTTGAGCAGGCCCACAGCTTGTCATGGCTGATACTGCAGCTGAAAAGGGAGAGGGGGATGGGAGTGCCTCATTATGGCAGGGTAGTGTGAAGGACCCTTATTATCAGGTAGTCTCACCTTCTGATGATTGTGGCTGAGACACAGTTGCAGACATTGGTGGAGTCTTTGGTTGAGATGACACCAGATGCATGCACTGGTTGCATAAAACATCTCCTGCAACAAACAATCAATTTCCTTACCCTGCGGGCCCCAACTATTTGACCATTAGACAGGTAACTGTCCCATACAGTCTGCCACACTGATCCATTTGCTGGTGACACATCAGTATAGTGTTGCTCAGGTCTGAGCAGAAGCCTGTATTTTGTTTGCATCACACTCGATCCCCAGCCTGGTAAGCTCCCCTTCCAAGGTATACTGCCTCATGCCTTGTGCACTATCCAACCCTTGGCATTATCATCTGTCTACCCTCTGTGTGTGTGTGTCTGTCCTATGTCTCCCCATCCTAGTGTGTGCACATCCACTCCTGATTGTCTTTTCAGTTTTTATTATGTCTGTTTGTCTTTGCACACTCAGCAGCCCTGCCTTTCCTTCCACTGTTTCTCTGTCATTCTTCTCATCTTCAACACTCATCCTTCATTGTTCATATATATGAGGGAGCTCAATCGTTTACAAAAATGGCCTTGGCCCATCTTGTACTCTCCTCTATGCTAATGTCTCTGCCTGCTGCCATCCTCCTTTTCTTCTTTGTTATATAATGCTTTTCCATCCCATTTTATGTGTGACCCCCCCCCACACCCATAACTCAGAGCAGATCCAATTACTATATAGCTATGGATGCAGAAAGCCACTTTATGCCACTCTGCTGTAGGCCATCCTGCTGGGCATGTTAATGCTTCCTTATATGCTGCCAAATGTACTGCTAGGCTGTTTGATTTTCTGTGAGATATTCATTGGCAACCTTGGATACATGCAGCTTCTGTAATCATGTTCCTCATACAGATACTATGAAGGCCGTGCAAAGGTTTGTGCAGCTACTGTTGTTAAGTGTGCAGCAAAACTATCCCTCTTGTTCTGCTCTGTTGCTGTTGCACTTATTTGTGTCGCTGTGGAACTACTGAGCTACTGGTTACTGAACTGAGCTGCCGGCTTGCTAGTGCAGTTTGTTTATGCTTGTAGTTGTAATAATTCTCTAAACTGCTGTACGTGGCTACAGAGAGACAAGAGCACAGTACAGCTGTGCAGTACTTCTCTGTGAATCCAGCCTTCTAAGCAAATCCATTTTACTGACATTACAAGATTCACCATAACAGGCTGGTTTCATCATGCAGGCTTCAGGGGTGCAAGCATTTTGCACATGTTCTGCTATATTTATAGAACAAATTACACATCAGGTGACCAAAACCAACAAGTAAAATTTTCAATAGCAATACACATATTTTCTTTTTAATTTATTCATTTAACTAGGTAAGGGAACTAGTTATAAACCCTTTTCCATGATCTTGGCCACAATGGCAAAAGTAAGTACAATATAGAGCAACAGATCAACCTGTATTCTTTTGGAAAATAAAAAAAAAATAGTGGAGTCCACAGAGAAACCTCAAGCAGACATGGGAGAATGGGGAAAGCATGCCGAACTCCACACAAACAGTGACTTGAACTGAACTCCAGACTTGGGAGTCATGCGGTAGAGAACTTAAGTAGTGAGACACAATGCTATCCACTATTGAAATACAGATACAAAATGCTATATAATTAATGTAAGGCATAATTATTTGTGAACATTTTTTGTTCTATTTTCACATTTCCAAATGACATCTAGTGGTCAAAAATTATTCTTCCACCCCATCTCCAGAAACATGCCCCGTGGCTTCTCACCACACTCCCCCAGAAAACATAAGAGTCCAGTGAGGCGTTTGTTCCCAAGCCAGTTGAACCTTATTAATTAATTTATTCCCCAGAGAGGTTAAAGTTGATTGATTATGTGTGTGTTAGTCTGCCTGAACCTGTGGACTGTCCTCCCAAAGCTTGGAACCCTAACCACCATGGCAGCTCTATTATGCAATGCAATTGCTACCTACTGTGGAAAATGTGTGCTACCACACATGATATCCTAGCATATGTGGCACACCTCTTGAAAGTGTGTGCTCAATAGGTTCATTGGCCCTGGATGCAGCACCTAGTGTTCCCTCTAGGAATCACCCAAACAGCAAGCCAGAGCTACTTCCTTCAACCCATGATGGGCAAGCAGACACTGGTTACTTGCTTGGTCCATCCTTCTGTACCAACATGTCCAGTGCCTGTGCCACTAGTTGAACATGGGTTGTCTGAGTCACATTCAGGGCTCCATCACTCTGTACCACTTTGCTGGGCTAAGTGGTCAAAAACTTTATGACAACATTAAATTCAGTGATGTATTTTGCTTCATTTAAAGACCAGAAATATTCACTGATATCAGATCATGTAGGGCTCCTGTATTAATTATTCCCATTCTTTATTTCTTTTTTTGATAAAGTCTACTTTCATGTTGTGGAAAATAATGGAAACTGTAATACTGGATACGTTATTGTCAGAATGGATAGGTTGAAAACAGATCTATTACAACATGAAAGTAGACTTAAGGGTCTACATATCTTTGGGTTTGTCCTACTCCACTTTCCATTAAAGATAGGTTTAATAAGCGCATGCCTCCAATCTTGAGGAATTCCCCCACATTTATATGACCTAGTACTGTAAGTAATTGCTGAAGTATTCTCAGGTTATTTTTACTAATTCTGTCTCCTCCCGTGCTTTGTTTGGATCCAGTTTGCGCAGTTCTTTCTCAATGTCATCTAATTTGGTTTCAGTATCTGAGGTTACCTGGATGCTACTAGGACAATTTATCACTACCTTTGTGGAGCCAAACTGTTTTGCATATGATTTTGTAAATATAGCTAGAATCTTTTGTGCCTGAGAATACATTTTAGAATCTACACATAGCTTATCAATTTGTATGTCTTTACTTTTGCCATATCTTAGGTTTCCATAAAATGGTTTCCTATTATGCTCAATATCTTTATATAAATTTTCTTAAAAATTTTCCTTGCTCTTCTTTCACATTATGCTTAATGTGTTTGTCCAGCTTGTTTATTTCAGTTTAAAAAGTTGTAGCTCTACATTTTTTCTTTTCTTATATTTTTTTGCCTCTCACCTTAATCGAATATCTTGTTCTTATGGAAATATATCCTCCTGACACTGTGTGCATAGATCCTGATGTTAAACATTTTTGAGTTTTTGCATTCAAACAACTTCTCTATCAACGCTTTCCATATTTCTGCAGTTTTCCACTGAACATATCACTTCAGTTAGTTTCACATAGTGACTGGTTTGCTTCCTTATAATCTGTTATTAATCTTCTGTGCATTGGTTTAGATTTTTCACTTTAGCAGAATCAGCTAGGAATAAATAATGTCTAGTAAGTTCTGTTCCCTGGTAATTTTTTTTTTTTTTTACAATCTGAAGCAACTGCTGTTTCTGAATATATGCTGTGAAAAATGTCGTTACTAATGTAGTTGAATCAATATTATTTCAGTGTATTTTTTGGGAAATTTAAGTCCCCAGCCACTATTATTTTTCCCTCCTGTGTTTCATGCAAGGAATACATGAATTCCTCCAGGTCATCAGCACTTGACGTTGATGGTCTGTACACTTCAACAATTGTTATATGCTCCAGGGTTGTCTTTACTGTCACAGTTATCGCAGTGGTGGTGCTGCGGTAGCGTTGTTGTCTCACAGTAAGACGCTGTCCGGTTCGATTCTCAGCTAGAGCATCTTCTGCATGGAGACATGTGTGAATGGGCGTACCTTCGTTGAAGGTTGTGCATCAGGGCTGGTAACTTGGCACGTAAAAAATCAACTACCAATCATTAGCGGACTGGGGTTCTGCTGTGGCGACCCCTAACTGGGAAAAGCCAAAAGACACAACAACAACAACACAATCTATAGTATTGGTGTTATCACTGAACATGTAATAATCACAGGTCTCATAACTATATTTAATCCCTATCATAACGCCTCCGCCTGATTTTTTTGTTACAATGTCTATTACAATAAAAACATTTATACCCTGACAGAACTGGTTTCCAGTCATTGTTCATTAACCATATGTCACAGAAAATAACATCAATCTTGTGGAAAAATAGCAACCCCCCCCCCCCGCAAAAAGAGCTTTATTATTAATACTCCTAGCATTAACAAACATCAGATAAGCATTAAATGCTGCTATTTGTGAACTGTATTTTCGATTTGGAAAAACATCTGCTGCAAAGATTCTCTCAAATGATCTTCACAAGTGCACACCATCCTGCCTGAACAAATATGTGACCAAAATTAGGCTTGGATACTCTGCACATTTCCATTTTTTAAAACGGGGCATTTTTTCATATTGGTCTTTTGGCATTGCCCAGTTAGGGGTTGCCACAGCGTATCACCGGTCCGCAGATTGACTGGCAGTGGATTTTTATGGTGCCAAGTTGCCAGCCTGACACCCAACCTTCACCAGTATTTACCAAAAAAATCTTTTCATTCATGGTGACATGACTCTCCTTTTTATATGTGATTTGTGAAAGAAGACATCCTAACCCCTGCACAAGCTATGCTATCTAAGAGGGCTGTAAGTTCCCTACTAACAGTCATTGAGTCCTTGAGGATAACATCATTTGTGCCGACATGAATAAAGACAAATCCGTACTTCCTTACATTAAGGCATTCTAAGGCCTGCTTCACATCTTCTATTTTTGCTCCTGGCAAGCATGTTCATTATTTTCTCTGCAAATGTACAAAATCATTTCCTCTAATAATGGAATCTCCAATTACAAGAATATCTTTTCTGACCAGATCTGAAGAATCTTTAGTTTTTAATTCAGTAATGTCTGCCGTATCAGTTGTTACAAAGGAATGATCTTAACTCTCTCCCACACCCTCCCAGTCACAATCGGGGTCCCACAAGGCTCCATCCTTGGACCTCTCCTATTCTCACTCTTTACCAAACACCTACACACTGCTACCCCCAATGCCAGCCTAATTCAATATGCTGATGATTAAACCCTGATCTGTGCAGCCCCATCTCTTACAGCCCTCCAAACCCTTACCCAAGACACTTTCCTCTCAGTAGAAAAATGGCTAACCAACTCACACCTGGTACTTAATCCCAACAAAACTAACCTCCTAATATTTTATCCCACTAGAACAGCTACTCCCCCCCCCAACCTTCAACATCTACTCTAACAATAACACCATTATTACTCCAGCTACCCACACCAAACTACTGGGGATAGTAATTGACAACAATCTAAAATTCGACCTTCATATAGACCAAACCATCAAAAAAGTCCACAAGAAACTAGGCCTCCTGTACAGGAATGCCCAATTTCTAACACCTTCTACAAGAATCACCATAGCCAGAACACATCTGCTATCTACACTCCTATACGCATCCCCCATCCTCATCAACCTACATAAATCAGACCTCAACAAATTAGAAGCTTGCTATAACAAAGTATCCAAATCTGCCATCAAATCACCATACAGATCACATCACTGCCAATCCCTAAAACAGCTCGACTGGCTTGAACTCCCACATCTCCTACACTTTAACAAGCTAAGCCTAGACCACCAAATTCTACACCACCCAACCAAAACTCCACCCCTCAGTCATCTAATTCAGCCATACTCTGCTCCTAGACCCCTCCTCTCTGATAACAAATACTTACTACAAGTTACTAGAACAAGGAACTCAGCTGGTGAAGGCCTTTTCTCCAACTATACTGCTAAACTATGGAACACCCTACCCACTACTCTTACCTCAAGTTCCTCACCAAAACCATTCAAATCACTCCTGAAAACTCACCTATCAAAATCCTGGCTCTGCCCCTGCATTCCCCCAGGATAAAGATCTCCTAAACTCCAGTCTCACTTTCTTTACCCTTGTATAACCTAACATGGTCACTCTCTAAACTAACAGCAAACACTGTACCACCACAAAAAGAACAGCGTACACTCTCTCAGTATGTATCATATAGTATATTCTACTTGTGTGCTTTACAACTACTGTTATCACAGCAAATCCACCTATTGATATAACTCACATTCGCTTACTTTTTTTTAAATAGTTGATTTTTCAATGAATAATTAGCTCCACTGAAAACGGGCAAATGCCCAGATGGACCTTCCCGGTAAACAAATGTAAAATAAATAAATAAATACATTAATCCCACTGTTTTCTTTGCTTATTACATTTGCAAGCATAACGTTCTCATCCAGCTGACTTTGTACAGCCACATATTTCCAGTGTCTGTCTTTCTCCTCTTTTTTCTTACAGTAATGTTCTTCACTCACTCCACATTCACTTTTGATTTCTTCCTTTGCACCTGCCCGTTGCTTCATTTTCTACCTTCTCTTTTGGAAAAATGATGCCCTTTTTCTGTGTTTTACATAATAAAGCAGCAGCCTTTTTAGATGTATCTCTTTGTTTTATATATATTTATCAGATTCTTTTTCTGCTTTGTTATTTGCTGTGGACTTCTTCCTTTCTTTTTTATTTCTTTCTGTATGCTCTGTATCCTCAGATTGCTGAATTCTTGTATGCCGAAATCCAAAGTTGTCAGTGGCAGTATTTTGTTTCATAGTGGTTGAGTGATCTTTACAGACAACAGACACATCATCACCGTTTTTTAGGGAACTGTAGAGTTCAATCTGTTTAAATGTTGAGAGAAACTGATTGCAGTCCTGTAGACACCATTTTGTAAGGAACTGTAGAGTTCAAACTAAGTCACACCAGGTCAGCAAAGGGGGGAAGAGAGAGGGAAATCCTAAGCACCTAGATTTGTTAACTGGGTTGATCCATCTGAGCCCATTTTCAGTGGAGACCCAAACAGAAAGGCTCCAGGAGATTACATACAAATATTCATAGAACATGAAAAATATATT
>NC_056725.1:1860453725-1860601225 GCF_019279795.1 Protopterus annectens
TCCCACAATATTTACTTCCCTGGACCCCTGTCTAGCAGGGTGACTGACATGATCCCCGGGGTAAATTTCCTATCTCCCATCCAATCATCAAGGTTCCTTTTGAAGAGGGCCAACGAGGCGCTCTGCTTGACATGTGTGGGCAGTCTATTCCAGAGTCTGGGGAGTCTCTGAGTCAGGAACCTATCCCTCCAGCATGTTTTGTTCATTGTGATGACAAGGTTTAGATCCCTGGAGCATGTGGCTCTGAGGGACTGGGATTTCTTTAAGTGGAGCATGTCCAACAGCTCAGGGTTTGACATGGCCTTGTATGTTAAGCAGAGATCACCTCTGAGTAGATGATATGCTACAGAGTATAGCTGGAGTTTTTTTAGATGGTCAGCATATGGCATCTGCTTTAGGCCTGTGATTCTTTTAGTGAGGTATTTCTGTGGCCTTTCCAGCTGTTGCAGATGTCTTGTGAGGTACATACCAAATGGAGCATTATACTCTATAATGGGTCTAATGAGGGATGAGTACAATGGGACAATGACCTCCTTTTTTCTGGCTGAAAAGCCCTTAGTGATGAGGTGTGCCACATAGAAGGATTTCCTGACTGTTGTGGCGATGTGGTTAGCGAAGGTGAGACCACTGTCCACCTGTGTCCCTAAGTCTCTCATCACACTTTTGATGTTTAGTGTACTGCCACCTATGTAGTAATTCATGGGTACATGTTTTTTTCCAAAGGGGATAACTATATATTTCTTGGCATTAAGCTTGAGCCCATGGCTCTGGCACCAGGCATCTGTTTCTGTAAGGCCCTTTTATAGAATATCCACATAATTTTGGGATCCAATAATGGCTCCCAGTTTGCAGTCATCTGCGAACTTTGTTAGCCAGAGTCCCTTAGTGTTGGCTTGTACTTCAGAGAAGTAGATGCCAAACAAGAGTGGTCCCAGGACTGAACCCTGAGGTACTCCACTTGTCACTTGTCTGGAGCTGGATTTGGAGTCGGCTACTTTTACAGTCTGGGTTCTGTCAGTAAACCAATTGGCAACCCATCAAGTGATGTAGGGATTTATGCCCAGCTTAGTAAGTTTATCTGTGATTCCAGAGTGGGCGATGGTGTCGAAGGCCTTGGCGAGGTCCATATAGGCTGTGTGGACTGCCTTACCCTCGTCCACAGCTCTGGAGACTGATTCAAAGAAGTCAATCAGGTTCAAGAGACAAGATCGGCTCTTCACTAACCCAAACTGGATGGGGTCCAGTGTTTAAAGGTTGCGAAAGTCTTTGTTTATAAGTTCCATGATAATGTGTTCCATGCCCTTGCAGATCAGGCTCGTCAGACTGATGGGACAGTAGTTCCTGGGATCCAAGGTGGATCTCCCATTGTGGAATGGGATAACTGTAGCTGTGCGCCACTCAGTGGGCATGAAACCTGAGGTGAGGCTATGATTAAACATGACACTTAGGTGAGGTGCCAGTTCATTTTGTAGTTTATGTAGTACACAGCCCGGGATGCGATCTGGTCCCATGGATGCTGTATTCTTAGCTTTGGAGAGTGTGGTTTCTACCTGTGTGGCCATGATTACCAGAATTTGGCAATCATTTGGTATTGAGATGGGCCCTTTAGGGGGTGAGGGGGGGTGAAGTTGGCACTAAATCGATCTGCCAGGATATTGGCAATATCCTTGGGATCAGTGTATTTAATGCCATTCTGTTGTAGCTCAGAGCAGATCTGAAAATTGCCATTTAGATTCTTGACATAACTATAGAATGCTTTGTGGCTTGTCTTTGGAATCTTTGGCAATTTTATTTTCATAACTAGCTTTTGAGGATGTTATGATGGATCTCAGCTTCTTACTGAGGCTGGTGAGGGAGTTTATAGTTGAGTAGCAGATTATAGTAGAGTCATCTACATATTGGATAACAGTACTATGGGTGAGAGTAGTGTGGAAGTTGTTGATGAATACACTGAATAAAAGGGGACCCAGTATAGAGCCCTGGGGTACCCCTGTATTAGTATTGATGAAAGGGGAGGAGAAGTGCTGCCAAATAGTAGATTGTTGCCTATTACTGAGATAATTATGGAACCAATGAAGGGTGGGGGTAGATATGCCAAGGTTGGAGAGTTTAATAAGCAGAAGGGAGTGGGAAACTGTGTTGAATGCTTTTGATAGAGTAAGAGAGAGTGCAGAAACTATGGTTCCAGCATCCTAAGCTCTATTTACTGTGTCCAGGAAGGAAATGAGGGTAGTATTGGCGCTATGTCCTGGCCTAAAGCTATGTTGAGTGGAGGAAAGGAGTTGGTGTTCAACCAAATGACTAAGGATCCAGGTGTGAATGTACTTCTCAAGTATTTTTGATATGGGGGAAAGAATGGCAATAGGTCAGAAATTAGAGATGTCAGAGTTATTTCTACCTTTATGAAGTGGGAGAACATACGCTTTTTCCAGATATCAGGTATACTTGATTCCTGAATGGACCTATTGATGAGAATGCTGATGGGATAAGCTATGGAGGAGGCTGATAGTTGTAAGAATTCTGCAGGTAGGTTATCTGGGGCATTGGTACATGGTTTTAGTTTATGAAGAAGCTTTTGTATAGTTGAGGTAGGTATGGGACAGAATGTGAAAGTGGGTATTGTGGTAGATGGGGTATGTACTACTGTAGGGTTAAATGGGTCCATGGTGATGGGTGGGGAAGGTGGTAGTAAGTTTAGCAATGGTGTCAATGAAATAAGAGTTAAAGTGTGAGGTTAACTCAGAGGAAGTATTTTCTGGGTTTGGGCAAGAATTAAGGAGTTGAAGAATTCCACGGCTTCTTTAAGTGGGAGCAATCTTAGTGGATTCCAGTTAGTATAGTGCAAGATGTCATTAAAGGTATTTGGAGAGAAGTGGATTAGATCTCAGGTGTGTCTATATTGGTGTATATTTTGTAAAGAGGAGGGCTTACATATAAGTAATACTGGTGAATGCTCACTTATACTATCTGGGAGTGTACTGGACGTGGTAGTCTTACTAGGGTCAGAAACCATGACCATTCCAGGATTGAACCTTTACTATTGTTATTGTCAGGTATATCAGAGATTATTTCTGTATAGATGTGAAGGTTAATATCTGAGGAAGGATTGTTTTTGGAGAAGTCTAACCAGTTAATATTAACATTGCCAGGATGATTGTTTCATTTTTTATATTGTCGGTAGTCCAGGCAAGAATGTCTTCGAGAATAGGAATAATGTTGCTTGGGGGAATGTATATGACTATGATACAAATACATTTATTTTCATTTAGTTTTAAAAAGGTAATAAGTAACTCTGCGGTGGAGAAGAGGGGAATAGACTGAGTATGGAATCACTGTGAAGGTACATGGATATAGTAAGGCAATTCCTCCACCTTTTTTGTGGAGTCTATCTGTTGTAAAGCATAAGTAGTTTGGAGGAAGAAATTCAGAATCCTTTACATATGGTTTTAGTCAGCTTTCGGTTATGGCTATAACTGGCACGAGCCAGGCCCCTGTGTTTCCGTTGGTAGAGGATCAAGGTATAGGTGCTGAAGACCAGCGACGCAACAACCAGGCTCAAGGGAAGGAAATTATTGACTCTGAGAACAACAATCATAATATTTTGAGTAGTAATAATAATAATAATAATAGTACTGGTTTGTCAGCATCTAGTCAGGATTTTCGGCAAGGACAAGATCCCAATCAGAGGAACTTGAGATCCAATGGGAACCATCAGTCTCCAAAGAACAAGAGGAATTCGAAGAAGAAATAATTCCCCTCGAAAATGAAGTAAAAATTATAAACAGTACTGAGGGTGATTTTAAAATATACAATTTCACCCTATTTAAGGTGGAACAAAGTATGTGTGACTTCTTTTCTAGAGGGTTGAACTTTATTCCGGATACCCACTTTGATATGGTGAAAACAATAGTCGATCTTAAATTGTTTGTACGAAAACTGAATTTACGTATGGTTTTAGGGAACATGCCTAGCTTAGTTAATCCATTTAGGATAGCTAGTGTGTTTAATCTCCCCCTAGCACAGAACCTAAAAGCATTCGAACTGGCATGTGAGTTAGATTTTAGGTATTTAGCTATCAACCATTCTCCACACAAAAATATTAAATTAAATATAACAGCTGAGGATAGGCAATGGATTGGTACTCTGAAGGACTGTAAAGTCAGGGTGATGAAACCCGATAAAGGGAATGGACTCATCTTCATGGATCATCACGTTTATGTTGATAAAGTTCTCAAACATTTGAAGAAGGGACCATACCAAGCGGTTAGTGTCAATGAAGTTAATATAGCCTATAGGAGAATTCAATACATTCTACAAGACCTGTTCTTGGAAGAATTCATAGACACTGAGTTATATAGTTATTTAACAATGGCATCACCAAGACTACCAGTTTTTTTCGGGGTACTTAAAATCCATAAATCCATCTATGACCCACCCCTCAGGCCCATCGTGGATGGTAGAGGATCTATCACGAGTGCATGTGCTAAATATGTTGACACCTTACTTAAGCCATTTTTAGCTAAAGAAATGCACATCTGTAAGGATTCATGGAGCTTTCTGGATTCTATTAATAAGATCCAGTTTGATCCAACTTTAAAGCTCCTTACAGTCGATATAAAAGATCTATATACCGTGATACCACATGAGGTAGGCCTTGAGTGGGTTAGGGATTTCTTGGTTGATAGAAAAGTAAATGATAAGGTCATCTACCTTGTTGAGACACTTTTGGAACTCATACTTTACAACAATATATTTAAGTTCGAAGATGGCATGTATATGCAAACATCAGGGGTAGCAGGTGTTTTGGCTCATTGGGAAAACACACTGCTATTTCAAAATTACATGTTTCAAACACATGTCACCTGGTACACGAGATACCAGGATGACATGTTTATTTTGTGGAAAGGGCAATCGGAACTTATTCCTAGCTTTATTGAATCTATTACTACCCTGACTAATTTTTTAGAATTTACATTTAATTCTAGTGACACCGAGATTAGTTTTTTGGACATTTTGCTAGAGAAGGATGATTCCAACAAGAGATTTAAAAGCAACATCTATAGAAAGCCTACTTACTCTAATGGTTTTCTGCACTATTCCAGCTGCCACCCGCACCATCAGAAGAAGGCTATTGTTAAAGGCCAGATGGTGTAGTTACAGATGACCAAGATTTTGAAACAGAATGTAATAAGCTTGTTGGCATGTTTAATAATAGGGGGTACCCATTACATTTGATAGAAGAAATTAGGAATGAAGTTGGTTATAAACGTAAAACAGGCTATTTTAGTCCCATTTTAACTTCACAACAAGTTAGTAATCAAATTAACCAACTAATTCGAAATGGGGCAACAAGGGGTGATCCTAGCCATACAAATAATCAGCTTAGGTTTTTATGTACCTTTTCAATGGATCACCATTTTATAAGGGGCATTTTAAGCAAAAATTGGACATTGCTTTCCAGGGACAAACAAGTTCAGAAAATTTGCAGTGGCCCACCACCTATAACATTTAGACGAGGGGTTAATTTGAAAACATTGCTGGAGAGTGGGCAATCTAAAATGGTGAGACCCATTAAAGGAATGAGTAAATGTGGCAGCTGTGCACAATGCAAACACATAAAAGAAGGTAACATAGCTTTGATCAATAAAAGTTAAATATAATTGTGATCACGAAAGCTGTGGTGTATGTGGCAAGCGCACACAGCTTTGCCCGCATTCTATATAGGGAAAATGGGTTTATGAACACTATTACGCTATTTCCAACTTGCATGCCACATTGTGGAATTTCCCAACCATGAATTTGAATTTATGGTGTTACAAAATAGATATTGCCTTATGTGGGACCATGTCAAATTCAACTGGACATACAAGAACTATGTTGGCAGATAAGGACAGAGGGCTTAATGAAAATATGTCCATTACTTGTGTATTAAAAAGCTAGCTTATAAAAGATAGGGAAGCTAGTTATTAATTGATTTTAAAGTGCCTTGTAAGGATTTTCATATTTTGACAACTTGTTTTAATATAATGTTATGTACTTGACAGCATCTTTGGGTATATAAGCCCTAATGTAAAGTATTAGAAAAAGCATTAGAAATGGATGTTCTGTCTTTTGTGCTTGCTCTGTGGCTGCCTTCAATTTGTCTTTTTGTCCATATTGGCCGTTTTTATTATAAGCCAAGTTGGTTTCATTTTAAACCTACATTTGACGTTATCCGGGTTAACTATAATTAAAACCATTGGATACATTGGGGAACTATTTTTAAAGTATTTTTAAAGTATTATATTAGTTAGAAGTAAATACAACTGTTTTTTGTAATATATATGAAATGTTTGCGTAAGAGTTTTTAAGTAGTATAATGATTAATACTTTTTAGAGTTATTTAGTTAATATATGTAGACACAATTTGGACTTTTTTATTTTATTTTATTTTATTTAATTGGAATTTATGTCAGCTAAATGCAATTAAGCTTGGGGTATATGATTAATTAATTAGTATCACATGATGTACTAAATGGTTCTAAAGGGATGGGCTAGCTATGACTATGTTGTTTTTGCTTTGTGCTTTTTACTTTCCGAGGAAGGAAACGCATAGTCGTTTCTGAAAACACCATTAAAATTGTGTTAAAGAAATTTACTTTGTGACTGTTCGTGACTGTTTTATACAGTAGTTTGGCGGCTTCCAGCTTACCACCTCGGGCTTTGTGTTTCACTGGTTTATATTAACTTAACCAAGCTTGCAGAATGGGGTTTTATTTCTTATGCTTTGAATGCTGATGCTAGTAAAATTTAGGGATTTGTGGTGTTATGGGCATTTTGGGCATTTTGAAAGGTAGATGAAGGGCCAGGGCTAGGGTGTATATCACCACACTGGACTAGGTTAAGATGAGTAGGAAAAGTATTTGGATGGAGCTTCTCTTTCCTAAAATAGTTATGGTCAATGTTACTAGGAAGATTATGTTATGGAGAGAGGATAGTCAATTTCTTTTGTAAAATTAAATCTGTGGCATACAGACTAGAGCAGATTGCAGAGTAGCTGGACATTGTGGGTGGCTGTAGTAGATGTGGGTTTGGCAGGTATGTAAGTTGGGTAAGGTGATGTGAGTATTAGAAGGAGAGAGAGGTAAAGAGTAAAAGCAAGGAGAAAGGTGTTGAGTAAGAGAGGCATTACTGTGGGTAGTGGTGTTTATTAGGTGAATGTATGAGGTGAGTTTCTATGGTAATAGAGTTGGTTTGTCAGTGAAGTATGGGTAGAAGTCTTGAGGTAGTGCTAATGAGGTAGGGTGGAGTGTTATGGTATAAAGGTAGGTATGGAAGTTGGGAAAATATGTAAGGAAGAGGTATGGAGATAGGAAGTGAGATTATTAGGTATATAGATGTATGGAATAACAGAGATGGCAGAGTATGTAGGAGAGGTGTCAGGTGTTTGGGCTGTTATATAAGAATTGGATTGGTTGGGGTGTGGAGGAGGAGGAGTTGGATTTGTGGATGGATGGATGGGGAGGTGGAGCAAGGATAAGTATAAATGTAATTGAAGTAGGTGTGGGTGGGAATGGGGGTAGGGTAGAATAGTGGAGTGAGCTCAAGTGAAGTGAGAGTGAATGGAGTGGGGCTAGCCCAGCTGTAACAGAGGCAAGATTGCCGAAAAAAAATCAGAAACAGCCCTTGGCTTGTAAATATAAGGAGAGACTATGTCTATTTGGGCAGAAGAAAAAACATGAAAACAAATTTAAAGATGGGCACAAAGGTGTTGTAAGGAACTATGCTCCCGTCTAGGCAAGGGCTGTTAGCTAGTAAGCAGCACACCTACCCGGGATAATGCAGGTAAATATTTTAATTCTCCTTACCTTTAGTTTAATGTTATTTTCTTCCATTTAGGTTTAGTAGGGGATAGGTTGCTTGTGGTACATTGCCATCTAGTGGCAGAAAATGGGAACCACATCTACTAACTTTATATGCCTAAAACACGGGGAAAGAAATGTTTGGGAGTAGGGAATAGTCGGTACAAGTGTGCAAGCCAGAAAATAAATTACAGAAATACAGTAACGGATTAACAGAGAACCGTAGGATAACACCTACACTTAGATGAGGTTGGGAAATGTCGTCCTCATTGACTGAAGGGAGGATTTTGCAGGTGTCCGAAGCAATGTAGTCCAAGGAAGTTGAGATACAGCAGTGAGAAAGGAGGGGCAGCCTGTTTTAATATGGATGTCTGTCTGAGCTGAAAAATAAGAAAGAGAATGTAAAAACAACTGGTCAGAAATAGTACAAGAATAAAGGAGCACATACACACACACACACACACACACACACACACACACACACACACACACTTTTCTCGAGCTGTATTAATAGGTTAATTTAATGTAAATAGGAGAAAGTACTTAGTGCCAGTTGTCTGACCCTATAGCTCTGTGCCTTCCCCCATGTTCCAGAAATTCTACATTTATTTATTATTTATTTATTTACATTTGTTTACTGGGAAATTCCAACTGGACACAGGTCCTTTTTCAGTGAAGGCCTGGGGAGAAAAGCTCCACAGAACAATAAATGAGCAGCAGAGTACATGAAGAACAATTGAATATATATATATATATATATATATATATATATATATATATATATATATATAATAGTAAATAATACATACTACAGCAAACATTAGCTATACATACAATATGAAACATAGTAATGAACAGATATACCAATATCTATCTAGAGGCCAGGAATAAAGGTAGGATGTATATACAGATAGTACTAAGCTCAAACAGAAACTGTACTAAACTCATATACCTAAATCTTATATACAAATATTGCACTAAACTCAAGCAGATATAAAGCAGAAGCTCCACATGAAGGTTGAACAAGCTAGAAGGGCTAATGGGATGGAAGGGGAAGATGGAGGAGTAAGAGAGGAGACTGAGTGAGTAGTATATGTGGTAGTGAGAGGGAGCTAGGTGTAAGTCAGTTGGATATGTATTTGGAGTTGAGAGGAAGTGAGGTAGTTAAGCATGGAGATCGCAGATATACCCCAGGGATTACCTCAGTGTCACTGCTCAACAGAGGCACAGCAAAATAATGGGTATAGTTCCCCATACTAAAGGGGTGGCAGATAGCCTAGTATGAACCTATGAACCTATGAACCTATGTTATAACAGGTCTGAGAGAGTGAGTGAGGAGGGAAGGAGAAATCTACATTTCTCACAGAGTTAACTCAACACTTGGGTATATTTGTAGATAAATAACTGTCTAGATGTGGCAGTTTACTACAGGGCATATTTATTCACTTTCAGTACTTCCGCAAGGATTTGTGACATATTATGACTTTCTGACTAGAAAATCAGTAAAACAATTTACTGTCTTTACTTTTTCCCTGTTGATCTTTTAGTGCCTTGGCCTTTTGATGCAATGTTCATTTCTCAACAAAATCTAATGACAAAAACAGAGCTGTATATCAAATAGCTGAGCTTCAGATGCCTTGTAACATGCATGAAATAATCACTGCTTTATTTAACATAGTACGAATAAAAATAAAGCATAATAATAAGCTAAGAGCATAAAGTAAACAATGAAATTAAAGTACATTCAATTTCAATATAATAATCAGATTAATAAGCATAGCTAGATTGCTCTTTTGCAGGTGTTCCTGTTAGCTTCTGATTCATCTTGGGCTGTGATTCATGAAGATAAGTTTGCAGTGTGGTATGTCTTCATCCTTTTATGCTGGAACATGGTGGATGATGATATGAGAGAAGATGAATAGTATGCTAGACTGTCTGTATAATACTGTTCCAGTGGGGGTTTTCTTACTAAACAGAATAGTTATGCCTGTCATTAACACACTAAATTGGCATGCTAGATGTCTGGCAAGGCATATTGGCAGTGCAGGGTACTGTTACATATAAGCAAGGGTAGCAGAAGGACTGGAGGTATTAACAGGTGTACATGGACATAATTAGGTAACCAGTCATAAGTAAAGTAATCCAGTTAAGCACTGGGAAAGCTATAAGGACAAGCAGTGTATGTGTGTGAGTGTGCATCTGTATCTGTGTGTTGTAGGGTTATTAGCAAGATGACTGGGAGGAAGGCCACATCACTGACCACTGTGTGTGGCAGTATACAAGCATGACAATGACTGACATGTGGGTAAGGATGCAGATAGGGTCTTCAATTAATGACAGCTAGTGGTTGGATTGAGGTAGCAGTTCTGATCACCACTGGTTCAGGGTAGGCATTGGAATGATGATGCATCCCTCTGTTATAGGGGTTCAGGGATACTCTGGGCACTTGCAGGCTTGTGATGATAGGGTTTTAACTATTGACATAGGGTAGGAGGTGGGCTGTAATTCAGAATTGTATGCAGTGTTCTGCCTAATCTCTACGTCACTGTTCATGTTCAACAATCTCACAACTCTAGTTGCTGCATATTCTTAAGGGAATCTAACATGCACCTGCCAAAGTGACAATGAAGGTACGCGGAGAAGAAGGAAATTCATCAGTCCTTATCTAACATATATATCCTTTAAGTTCTTGTACCAGGCATAAAAATATTCATGAATACAATCCTTATTCATTAATATACTTCACAGCTTTCCTGAACTCAGAAACTCATTTTGTGTGAAGTTCCACTGCTAGCAGGCTGTACCAACCTTTCACTCACCTCATTTCTCTTTTAGAAGAAGAATGAAAAAAAATATATATATATATATATATACATTTGCATATACAAGTAGATTTTTAATAAAAATACTTTTTTAAGTTTATTGATCCACATATGCTCAGTATATACTGGTGGCAAGAAACAACTGAACTCCCCAGTTCCTTTTCTTTTACAAATTCTAAAGCATTTTCAGGAGAAATCTATACAAGATGTGTGTAGTAATGGCAATCACCACTATCAGATGTCAGGTTTGAAGGGACTCTTACTTTTTCAGACTTTTAGCTTTTTTAACTAGAAATTTCAGCTATTGAAACCCATAATATTAAAAGAGCACTTTAAGACAAAAAGTTGCCGAAGAATTTAACACATTATTGCTAAATTATTAATTGCAATGCGAAAGGCATATTGTCCATGAGCACATAAGCTTTCAGAGAGCTGAAAGCATGGCATGACATTTTCTAAATAAATTTGCATTAATTGATGCCAGCTATGCAAGGAAAAACAACCTGCCTTACAGGAGCATAACTGCCCAGCAATTGCTTGACCATTTCACAAAGTCATCTTCACAACTGAACCCAGAAAGAAGAACAGCACCATCAGAAACAGCACATTTGGTCAGGTCTATATCACTTCATCGAATCACAAATCAGCAAACACTTATTCATCAAACACCTGTTCATCGAAATTACTAATCATCGTACTGAGTTTTCAGTGAAAATTTTCCAGGGGCAAACCAGTGGTAGTCAACTTAACACTGCCCAACAGGCATACCGAACAATAGTTGATTGTATTAATTGCATTATTGTCACTGTGAAGATAGGTGAAGGCTGCTAGCCTAGCCAGATAGAATTTTGTAGATAATTCTGTCATTTGTAAATATTAATGTAAGCCACATGCTTGTTCTCCTTGCTAAATGTTGAACTTCAAAAAATGTAACCACATTGCACTCTGCTAGAGGCAAGCTGATAAGTCAAGCATGGTATAATACTTTGATCTAAAACCCGGAGCCAAGATGTCTGGATGAAGGAATTCTGGCTATTGTTTTGAGATCAGAGTTAATTGCTAGAATTTGCATGTATATATTTTTTTATTGCTCTGGCTTCCTGACCAGCTACAAGATCAAAAGGGCTATTAACCTCTGAGTTTCTGTTAGCCTGGGAACCAGAAAGAAATGATGCAATCTGAAATGAATCAGTGGTACTGTGTTATCAATTTAAGGACAGAAAGAATGAGAGCATTTATTTTTATTTATTTATTTTATTTTATTTTACATTTGTTGACCGGGCTAGTCTAACTGGATATATGTCCATTTTCAGTAGAGGCCCGGGGGGAAAGCTCCAAAACAGTATTAATTTAATTGAATAAAGATACAAAGCATCTACTTAAGAAAACATTATAACACTAAATAATGTAAAAAAACACTTTACCATATATTTAATTTAAGTTAGTAGGTGAGAGAAGGAAAAAAGGGAAAGAGAAAAAGAAATAATATAAAAAAGTAAGAAAAAAGAAAAAAATAATTATGTTAGAGTTGGTATAAAGAAATTTAGAGCATTAGATGTAACTATAGAATAATAGGTATAGCAGATTTAGAGTAGTGGGTTAGACATAGAAAGCAAAAAAGAAATGAATAGCTGGTATCTATCAAACATTTTATATACATAGATGCACACAAGGCATGGCATCTTACAAATCTCTGAAAAGGCTAGTTTTTATTATGTAGTAGTTTGACATGGTACAGAAATTACTGAGTTAAAACAAGAAAAAAAATTGTAGAGGAACGTAAACAAATAGTGAAGGAAATAAGAAATGGATATCAGTGTTTTGGAAGTTTAGAGGTATTTTAGCAAAGGGAGAGGGTGTCAGTCTGGTTTAGAACATGTACATAACCACTGGGATTTAAGGAAGACTCTTAGTTGGTTCTTAAACAGTGGGGTAGATATAAGGGAAGTTAGATCATTTGGAAGTCTGTTCCAAGTATTTCCAAACAAAGTTAGTAAACAGGCAGTCACCAGATTTGTCATTGCATTTAAGGGTGGCAACTAGTAACTTATTTGCTGAGCGTAGAGTTTTGAGATTTATATAAGGACTAATAAGATTAAAGAGTACGGGAGTATTAGTGGGATGGTACAGGACCTTGTGAGTAATAGTAAGTTGCTGAAGAAGAACATGGTTTTGAAATTCCAGCCATCCTAGCTGTTTCAGATTTTGGCAGTTGTGGGTTCTAAAAGGGGAGCTAGTGGCAAATCTGGTGATGTTGTTATAGGAGCTTGCCAGTTTGTTTAGATTAGTTTTAGATAGGTTGGTATATATGGGGGAGGCATAGAGTAGGGTGGATATTAGATGGATTTGAGCAATAGTAGTCCTGGCAGAGGGTGTAAGAAAGGTTTTAAGCCTGTAAAGGAAACCAAGTTTTCTATTAACTGCTTTGATAGTTAAGTTTATGTGATTGTCATAGTTAAGATTATGATCAATTGTTGCACCTAATAATTTGGTGGTTGTGTCGGGTGCTATTACAGTGCTATTATTTGATGTAATTGTGAAATTAATATGGGTAGACTTATGTGTGTAAGTGAACAGTAATAGTTTAGTTTGTTTAGGTTAAGGAGGAGACAGCATTGATGAAACCAGTTTTCAACTAAGGTAAGTACTCTTTGGGTACTGGACTGGAGTTCTGAAGAGGCTGCGGCACAGATTATTGTTGAATCATCAGCATATTGTATGCAGGTGGTTTGGGGGAGGGTAGTTTTCAGATCATTAATGAAAATAGAAAAAGATGAGTTCAGTGAAAATTTTCCAAAGGGCAAACCAGTGGTAGTCAACAACACTGCCCAACAGGCATACCGAACAATAGTTGATTGTATTAATTGCATTATTGTCTGTGATAGGTGAAGGCTGCTAGCCTAATAGATAGAATTATGAATAATTCTGTCATTTGTAAATATTGTGTAGCTACACATGCTTGTTCTCCTTGCTAAATGTTGAACTTCAAAAATGTAACCATTGCACTCTGCTAGAGGCAAGCTGATAAGTCAAGCATGGTATAATACTTTGATCTAAAACCCGGAGCCAAGATGTCTGGATGAAGGAATTCTGGCTATTGTTTTGAGATCAGAGTTAATTGCTAGAATTTGCATGTATCATTTCTTTTATTGCTCTGGCTTAATAGATAACAGACTCACTCAGGACACTTATGAATTCTTAAAGGTAGCATACCCCACTCTAGCAGTAATGGTAGGAATACCCAAGATTCATAAGAGCTTACTAGATCCTCCCTTTAGGCCCATCATTTCGAGACAGTGGACAGCTTTCTAATTAGTGTTTTGATTGACACCTTATTGAAACACGTATATAGCAATGCGAATCATATAGTGAGACTCATGGGAGTTTTTAAAAGTATCAGTGACTCTAACTTCCAATCAGTTGATTTTGCATCTATAGATGTGGTGGACTTTATGTGTATTCCTATAGTAGAGGGTTTGGAGGCTTTACAAAACTTTGACCCCAGCAAGTAATCTCACCAGAAAATTCATTTAGTATATGACTTGATGTCCATAGTTTTTGGACAATAATTTCATATACTATGAGAGAAATATTTAAGAAACAAATAAGAGGTATAGCGATAGGGGCAGCTTGGCCCTTTCATATATGGTTATGCTGGACTGGGAGGAAGAAGTGAATTGTTTAGAAAGCAAATATATGGCCAATATCAAATACTACTTTCGCGATTCCTGGATGATATATATATATTGTAGGGTACCCAGGATGAGTTTAGTGGAATTTCTTAGTTTCATCAATATGAGTAGTAATTGAAACAGAAATTTGGTAATTCCAACGACTTATGGTGTGCCTTATCTGGACACACTTGTATCACTAAAAAGGAGAATCATTCCATTCAATATATATAGGAAAAGAGACTTTTTACAAATTCTTACTTGGTTTTGGCAGCTATCATCTGATAGAACTAAAATTAATATTTTAAAGAGCCAGTGTATTGGGAGGCGTAGAATATTACACTCCATAGCGGAAGTTAAGAAAGAGATTGCATTCATTATGTCGTTATTTCCTGACAGAGGATATAACATTATTATGATGAAGAAGTATGTACAATTTGTTAAATAGATGGGGTACAAACATTTCCGTTACTGGGTTATAGGTATATGGAAAGATCACAGAGAAGGTAGAAAAACTAACCAATAACTTTTAGGTATGGGAGAGCCTGTATTATAGAGATATAACACACATCATAATAGAAGTAAAAATATTCTGTATAAACTGGTATACTATGTTGTAGATCAGGAGATGGAAGTCATTCATTAAAAACAATTTTTGTGTATAAAATGGCCCCTAACCTCAAGTGTATATTAGAGAGACATAACACTGAGAGGAATAGGATTAGAGTAGATTTTCAACACATGAGTAGATGTGGATGTTGCAAACAGTGTCCTTTGATTTTGGAAGAGTCATTCATAAAGTTAGCGAATTACAATAGTAGCAAAATCTTTTTTTAAAAAAGGCAACTGCAACAGCAGTTTTATAATTTATTTAGCGAAGTGCACAAAGTGCCCGTCTTACTATATAGGTAAAACGGAGCAGAAATTTAAAAAGAGAATTTATGCACATCACTACAGTATAAGAAAATGTGATGATAAAAACGCCCTTGCTAGACACATTATTAACAAGGGACCTGAACATTCATTTAAATTTGCTATAGTGGAGTCAGTGACATCAGACCCGAAAGGGTGCAATTTAAAAAACATACTGTCATTTAGGGAAACATATTGGCAGATTTTAACTGATGCCACGACTCCACCTGGTCTGAATGACAGTATATCTACCAAAAGTATTATAGAATACTGTCAATGAAATTATTTTATGATGTATTATTCATATTTTTTAACTTACAATTATGCTTTTGCACAAATTGTTTTATTATAATATGTTGACATTCAGTTTGACTGTTAACAGCATGAGAGTATATATTAGTATATGTTCAATAGCAATTGTATACCTCTTTAAGGATTTGAGTTTTTTGGCGCCAATTTTAACTATTTAAGCCTTGTAAATGAAATGTTTTTTCTTCTGATGAAGCCTACTTTGGATGTAGGTGAAAGCGCTTAATCATTTGTGTACAATAAATGGTTTTAAACTAGTTCACAACTTCGTGTATTGGATCAAATTGTCAGTTTGGATTATCACAGTCTACGCATTTGGCGTTAAGCAGCAGGTAGTAACGCCTTGTGGTTCTGTTGTATCAGATCTAAATAAATAAAATGCTGTAAGAGGTGTCATCAACAATGTAAGAGACATCTCAGACACAGCAAAATGATCTGTTATAAAGTTAAGTCCATCACTTTTGATATTCTTAATGTTTGCAATTAATTTAACCATGATGCTAATGTACAGTAACCAGACGTATGAATGATACTGCAGTTCCTGACAAGATGTATTTTTTCTTAATCCACAGTAGAAAACTACTCTCCAGTATAAAAGATTACTTTCAAACTTAGGAAAACCCCATATAAACACAGTCCAAGCTACTGGCCCACATCTTTGACTGCATATCTGAGAAAAGAAAACTTTATTATAAGCAATTGCACAACAGCTTAAGGCAGTTCATGTTTTCCCCAACTAAATAAGACCTCCAGTTTCCTTTGCTACAAAAGAGTCACAATTCACCATTATTATCAAGCCAAGCCAATCAGTAGTGGAGTCAAAAACCAAACCACTACAGAACAGGTAATAACCATGATCCAGTCTCTGACCTGAAATCAATCCACAGGTTTCTTTCCAGAAGGCCCAATTAGAAACAACCGTACAGTTGCTATAGAGACAAACAAGCTTACATGCTAGTGGACACAATATTCCTAAATTCTCCTAAATGGGAGCAGAGAATAGTGACATACGATGACTAACTTGGTTTGGATTGTCTGACTCATGGGGTATGACTTTTCTAATTAGCTGAGATTGGCAGCAATGTTTTACATCAGTAATAATTCTAAAGGACATAAATGGTTTTAAGAAGGTATAGCTGGGTTATGTTTGTGTAAATGCAGAGGTCAGTCTTTATAAAAGCATTGAAGGGGCCTCCTCAGATCTAAAGCATTGAAGGAGTTCCCTCAGGTCTTTACTCATCCATTTACTTGTAATTTGAAATACAATATTCTTCTTTAAAGGAGATGATAATGAAGTTTCACTGTATGAAGTGACACTTCAGAGAATGAAAATATTTGTAGATGTAAAGATTAAGCTGGTTTACATTTTAAGCCAGCTATTATTTTCTAGTATACATTGTAATAAATATGAACTGTGAATCCTGTGATCAATATTCTAGTGCAGAACTCAGTTGCAAATTAGATAGCGCAGCATTTGTAGTGCTGCTTACCTAAATATATTGCATTCTGCAATGCTGCGTGTATTGTTATCGTGACTGCTGCTAACACAGACAATGAGCCAATAGTTTCCAGTTGTGACCGACCACTCCCCCTCCCCCACTCATCTGAGGTTCTTATACTTTTGTTTCCACTGGCATTAGTTAACTAATCTCTCACGACACTTCTTAGTGTCCCATCTGATTTTTATTTTAAGTGGACATATTTGGGTATTATTATCATTAATGGGGTGGCGCAGTGGTGCAGAAGTTAGCATTGTCGCCTCACAGTAAGAGGTTCTGCAGTTCAGTTCTTGGCTAGGGTGCCTTCTGTGTGGAGTCTGCATACCTCCCTGTGATTGTGATTGGTTTCCTCCGGGTGTTAAGTTTCCTCCCACATTCCAAAGATATGCATCTGGAGCATTTCTCCCCAGGTCTACGTTGAAAATGGGCTCTGTCCCAGTCAGACTTTCCTGGTAAACAATAATCCTTCTCTGGCAGAGGCAAACCCCACAAGTAAACTGAGCAACCACAGACTGAGTGACATATGCAAGTAGAGGGGTGAGGACCTGATTACTCTCCTCCCACCCCAATTTCCCAGTCACCCCCTGTCAATCTCCTACTTTGGACACAATAAAAGAGTCTTTGTGGGTTCTGTTCAAGTACCTTTATTATATACAAACACATCACGATAGAAGTTTACTGACTTTAATTTAAGTAACTTATATACAGACTAACTACTGCAATCATACATGCTCAGTCTCTGGCTGCACTCTCAAAATGGCACTGGGAATAGCACGTGCCCGGTATTTATATCATGCTCAGTCCTCTATATGCCTCTTAAAAACACATCACATACACTCTGATCTACACCCCTTTTTTGTATTATAGGTTCATTGTGTACTTTTTTACTTATCTGAAAATTTATTAAATTTTAAATTTTTAGCATTTTTCTGTGTCTGAGCTCTTGACTAGCACTGTGTAGTAAGAAGTATTGTCTTGTGTTTTTATTATTTATTATTAAATTAAATATTTTTAAACCTTTCAACTGTGGCTGTTTTGTGTAGAGATAATTTAAGCTCTAGAGTAAATTGCATATATATAGTGATACTGTACTAAGCCACTCCAAATAAGCCTTGACTGTTCAGTTGCACTTACCATTTGGATAATAATATTGCATAGTATAATGGGACACCCTTTCATAAGGGCCTTTTGGTAGCTGATAAATATTAGTGGGTGGTGGCAAGTGGTACTGCTGTATAGTCTGGGTAAAAGGGGCACAGCTGGGGAACCTGTGCCAGCCTTCCCCAGGAGTGTGTGTGTGTCAGCTACTTGGGCAGGGACACGAAGCACTGGTTGGATAGAGAGGGTGCTGGAGGTTTTAGCTTGCCCACTAGGCTGAAATCTGGACCCTATAGCTGTGCCTGTGGGAAATCTTACTGGGGACCTGGAGAGAAAGGGAGAAACCAGCCCCAGACTGGCTGTGATCTCTATGTGCTCTTAAGGGAAATTGTACTTTACTGTGTGTGTGTGTGTGTGTGTGTGTGTGTGTGTGTGTGTGTGTGTGTGTGTGTGTGTGTGTGTGTGTGTGTGTGTGTGTGTGTGTGTGTGTGTGTGTGTGTGTGTGTGTGTGTGTGTGTGTGTATTTATTATCCTTTCCCTATATGGATGCCCCTCACTGGTGTTAGTGGTGAGGATTGAGGCTCCTTGATTCCTGGGCCTGTGCATGGGCGTCACAGTCACAATATTTTGGAAGGTTGTCCACTTCTACTTTTAAAACTGTAATTTCAGTATAAAGCAATTCATCTACAAATAACACACATTTTCACTTTTGTGGTCATGCCACTGTTCTTCATAAGATACCTGTCATACTGAACAAGACAGATTATGGAGAGGCTTCCTAAAGGAGTGATTAAACAGAAGCATCGTCAAATACTTTAATAAAAATAATATTCTTCTTGCTGCATACTGAAAAATGTATTCATTAAAGGCAATTTGTTATATTTATTTTCATATTTTGTCTTTCATCATGATCATTAAAGGCAATTTGTTATATTTATTTTCATATTTTATGAGTTTCATCATGAGTGTGGTTAAAAAGTAATGTCATGGATGGGAAGAATGTTTTCACAGTGACAATAAGATTCACATTTAAAAGCACACTAAAATAATACATACTTTTTTGAAAATAAGGGTTAGCTTTCATATTCAGTGATAATTCTGTGAATCTTTGATATTGTAAATCTACAATGATTTTAAACAATGTCACTGTACAGTTTACATTTTGTGACCCTGCATTGTAATGCTGATATGGAGGGGGATAATGAATACTATTACTTAAAGCCCTATTTATTGCACTACTAAACTTGAACTACCTAATAAAATATGACATTCTTGTGGCAATAAGCCTACTGAGTTTTCAAATCTAAATAAATAAAATGCTGTAAGAGGTGTCATCAACAATGTAAGAAACATCTCAGACACAGCAAAATGATCTGTTATAAAGTTAAGTCCATCACTTTTGATATTCTTAATGTTTGCAATTAATTTAACCATGATACTAATGTACAGTAACCAGACGTATGAATGATACTGCAGTTCCTGACAAGATGTATATTTTTCTTAATCCACAGTAGAAAACTACTCTCCAGTATAAAACATTACTTTCAAACTTAGGAAAACCCCATATAAACACAGTCCACGCTACTGGCCCACATCTTTGACTGCATATCTGAGAAAAGAAAACTTTATTATAAGCAATTGCACAACAGCTTAAGGCAGTTCATGTTTTCCCCAACTACATATGACCTCCAGTTTCCTTTGCTACAAAAGAGTCACAATTCACCATTATTATCAAGCCAAGCCAATCAGTAGTGGAGTCAAAAACCAAACCACTACAGAACAGGTAATAACCATGATCCAGTCTCTGACCTGAAATCAATTCACAGTTTTCTTTCCAGAAGGCCCAATTAGAAACAACTGTACAGTTGCTATAGAGACAAACAAGCTTACATGCTAGTGGACACAATATTCCTAAATTCTCCTAAATGGGAGCAGAGAATAGTGACATACAATGACTACTAACTTGGTTTGGATTGTCTGACTCATGGGGTATGACTTTTCTAATTAGCTGAGATTGGCAGCAATGTTTTACATCAGTAATAATTCTAAAGGACACAAACGGTTTTAAGAAGGTATAGCTGGGTTATGTTTGTGTAAATGCAGAGGTCAGTCTTTATAAAAGCATTAAAGGGTCCTCCTCAGATCTAAAGCATTGAAGGAGTTCCCTCAGGTCTCTACTCATCCATTTACTTGTAATTTGAAATACAATATTCTTCTTTAAAGGAGATGATAATGAAGTTTCACTGTATGAAGTGAAACTTCAGAGAATGAAAACATTTGTAGATGTAAAGATTAAGCTGGTTTACATTTTAAGCCAACTATTATTTTCTAGTATACATTGTAATAAATATGAACTGTGAATCCTGTGATCAATATTCTAGTGCAGAACTCAGTTGCAAATTAGATAGCGCAGCATTTGTAATACTGCTTACCTAAATATATTGCATCCTGCAATGCTGCATGTATTGTTATTGTGACTGCTGCTAACACAGACAATGAGCCAATAGTTTCCAGTTGTGACCGACCACTCCCCCTCCCCCACTCATCTGAGGTTCTTATACTTTTGTTTCCACTGGCATTAGTTTACTAATCTCTCACAACACTTCTTAGTGTCCCATCTGATTTTTATTTTAAGGGGACATATTTGGGTATTATTATCATTAATGGGGTGGCACAGTGGTGCAAAAGTTAGCATTGTCGCCTCACAGTAAGAGGTTCTGCAGTTCAGTTCTTGGCTAGGGTGCCTTCTGTGTGGAGTCTGCATATCCTCCCTGTGATTGTGATTGGTTTCCTCCGGGTGTTAAGTTTCCTCCCACATTCCAAAGATATGCATCTGGAGCATTTCTCCCCAGGTCTACGTTGAAAATGGGCCCTGTCCCAGTCAGACTTTCCTGGTAAACAATAATCCTTCTCTGGCAGAGGCAAACCCCACAAGTAAACCTGAGCACCCACAGACTGAGTGACATGTGCAAGTAGAGGGGTGAGGACCTGATTACTCTCCTCCCACCCCAATTTCCCAGTCACCCCCTGTCGATCTCCTACTTTGGACACAATAAAAGAGTCTTTGTGGGTTCTGTTCAAGCACCTTTATTATATACAAACACATCACGATAGAAGTTTACTGACTTTAATTTAAGTAACTTATATACAGACTAACTACTGCAATCATACATGCTCAGTCTCTGGCTGCACTCTCAAAATGGCACTGGGAATAGCACATGCCCGGTATTTATATGCGCATGCTCAGTCCTTGATATGCCTCTTAAAAACACAGCACATACACTCTGATCTACACCCCCCTTCTATCTGTATTCCTAGTGGTAAAATACTCAAGCCTTTTCACGTTATTTTAGAATGTTTTTAGAATGTCTTCTTTTTTTGCTGTAGTAATTTGTCTAAAACTACTGCTTTAAACACAAATATTGATACATCAATAGGACAGCTAAACTTCCCCTCCTTTTATACAACATTTTAATGGAATAATTGCTCATTGACAACACTTCTTGTGGGAAGCCTTTCTAGATATTACACGTGGCTTTCTAGCTTAAAGAAACAATACTATTTACAATTTACCAGTACACTCTTTTTTCATCAACGTTATCTGCTTAATGGTAGTCTGTTTATCTCATCTACTTTTTGCATTTCTGTTCTCAAATCATCCTATTTCTCTCCCTCCCACATCAATGGCATCATCTGTAAACATCTTTCAGGTTCACAAGCTCCCCACACACAAACGCCCACAGCCACATGCATTCACACACATGAAAACATGCATGCACGCGCACACACACACACATTCCCACACGAACGCATGCATGCACACACACACACACACACACACACACACACACACACACACACACACACACACACACACACACACACACACCTCCAAAGTCAGGTGCCTATCATGCACTTCTTTAATGCTAAAAGCATTAGAAACAACATCAGCTCTTTTTTGAGTTCCCACTCCCCTGATTTCCTTGCAGTTACTTGGCTAAAGAAGAACCATTGGCATATACATCATTTCTTCCCTGGCTTTACTTATTCCTTTGATGCCAGGCCAGGCACCACATCTGGTAGTGGTGTTATGCTGCTGGACAAATCCTTTATTAACATCTTAGTTATTTCTCAAGCAAATGCATCAATTAACTCTAACTCCAAATCGTTACTAACCAAACTTCTAGTCAAGTCCTCACAGGACCTACATTTGGTCATTATCCATCTGCCACTTTCTGCTTTACAACACATATTAAAAAAAACAAAAAACAAGGGAGTGGAGGGAGTAGCTACTGCAGCAGTGATCATTTGAACATCTACTGTTATGATAACTTTACTTACTTGACAGTACTATGTTCATCGTATTGATCACAGCTGCAGTAGCCTTTGCTATATGGATAGATTAGCCTAGCTTGCTACATTTGGGAGGTGGAAGGAGAAGGGTCCAGGACCCTTTGGAGAATGGTCCTAGCAAAGTCTGATCTAGGCTTAGAGAATGAATCAAGCTTATGACTCTTTGTACAGAGGACCAAGTTGCAGCTTCTAGGATACTTCTAGACTCCAACCCTTTCCAAAAAATACAGATGAAGCCAATGTCCCAGTAGTGTGGGCCTTGACCCTGTCTGCAATAGTTCTGTTGTGGTGAGTACAACAAAAGCTAATAACCTTAGGCTACCATTTCAAAATAGTCTCTTCTGACACAGGTTTTCCCTTCTTCTTACCGTCACAATAATGAACAATTGATCTGAGGATCTGAAAGACTTCATTCTGTCAACATAATACCTGAATTTCATAAACAGGAACAGGAACGAAACGGCTTCACATGAAGGCGATAACACATAAAAGTGGAAAATAGAAATAAAAATGCAGAATGTAGATAAAACGAACGTCCTTTATTCAACACAGTTAGCGCTTTCACCAACTCGGCTTCATCAGACTGTGATGATACCTGAATTGCCTGTGGACATCCAAGGTATGAAGTATCCTTTCTCACTCATTTTTAGGGTCAGGAAAGAAAATGGATAGTTTGGCTTAAAGTAAACTTGGATACCACTTTAGGCATACAGGAAGAATTCGTTCTCAAAGAAACCCTGTCTGTGAAAAATAAGCTTAGGTTGACTCACCATAAGAGCTTACAAGTCAGATAATCTTCTTGCAGAAGTCAGAGCAATCAGCAAAACTGATTTCCATGTTAAGAACCTCAAGTTAACCAGGTTAGCTGGTTCAAATGCAGCAACTGTTAGCTTCTGTTACACAAAACTAAGATCCTAAGGAAAGTTCACCAGTTTTCTTAGAGATATCTAATGAAAACTCCTTTCAAAAACATTTTGACATGGGAATGCATTGAAAGAGGAGAATCCATGGGCACACATGCTGCAATGGCTGATAAATTAACTTAATCGAGGAGAAACAAATGCCATAGGATAGTAACTCATACAAATACGGTAAACCCAGGGAATAACTAGTCCTGAATGGGTGGGTGCTGGTTATGTTGTTGGCACCAACTAGAAAACTGTTTCCATTTGCTAATGTATGATTTTTCTAGTGTCAGGCTTTCTTGCCTCCATTAGCACCTGCTACACATCCTAGTAAACAGGACCCTAAAGGGAATTAAGACCCTATCATCCAGGCAGTCAATTAAAGTTGGTTCAGGTTGGGGTGTATCAAACATCCCTGTTCTTGTATGAGTAGATCCAGTGTGTGAAGAAGATTGCAATAATTTTCCTTGGCCATTTCAAAAAGAAGGGAGAACCATGGGTGCTTGGGCCAGAATGGACTCACCACAGAGATACTGGGTGATTCCTCCTGAATCTTCAGAAGTATCTTAGATATCATTGAAAAGAGTAGAAAAGCACACAGGAACATTTCTGTCCAAGGATAAGAGAAAGCATCTGTCTTCCAGGCCTTCTTGCTTGGAGGTCTGGAGCAGAATCTTGCCAGAAAATTCCTCAGAGAGGAGGCAAATAGGTCTGCTTGAGTAACTCTTCACAGAAGGATCAAATCTTGGAAGACCTTCCTGGTCTAGTTTCCATTCGTGAAGGTCTGCCCTTGTCCTACTTCATTCTTCTGCCACACAATGCTGCTCTGATGTCTGTGCAGCGAGATTGTTCTGTTAAGCTATAACCCATTACGACTGGGTTCCCCCTTGCTTGTTGATGTACTACATGACTGTGGTATTATAACAACCTGAAGAGGTTCAGGTGACCAAAGATGATTCAGAGATTTGCGTGCCTTGATCAGGGCAAGCATCTCTTTTATATTTATGTGCTTGTGTATGTTCTTAGTGTCCCACCCATCTCGTACTTTTATCCCTCTTCAAACAGATCCCCAGGCAAAGTCTGAGGCATATGTGGTGACTGACTGCTTTGGAACACAGAGAGAGAGAGAGAAGGGGGAACCTGGATTTAAGGATATTTACTGTCTCTACCAAATGATTTCCCCAATGAAACCTCTCAGCACTGGGATTTGCAAGGTCAAAGGATGTTGGTGCAGGGATGAAAGAGACTTCAGGTATCAATGTATCTTTCTTATGTTGGGTTCTGCCAGCAGTATCATGAGAATCATAGATGCCATGAGTACCATAATCCTGAGGTATTCCCTTCCAGTGACTGAAGTCCGAGTGGAAAACCTTAGAAATACAGTACATCTAGATATATATCTACTTTTTTCTGGGGAAGAAAATCACTCTTAACTGAGTTGTGTAGCTGACACCCCAGGTACACAATCCTGTGTGAATGAGTCAGAAAAGACTTTTGAATGGTTTCTTGCAATCCCAGATTGTATAAGAGAACTCTCACCTAAGTAAGAAAGTCCTGGCAGTTTGAAAAAGACAAAGATAAGCAAGCTATCTAAATATGGAAAATGTGGATACCCTGTAGCCTGAAATGAGCTACAACTGGAGCTAGACACTTTTTTGAAAACTCATAGTGCAGTGAATATTCCAAAGGGTAAGGCCGTGAAGTGATAATGTGATCCAGATACAAAAACCCTTAAGCAATGCCAGAAGTATAGATGAATAGGGATGTGATGATAAGCATCTTTTAAATTTAGTGCTACCAGGAAACATGAATGAGGAAAAAGAGGTAACAGGTTGTGAAGTGACAGCATTTTGAACTTGGGCACTATCACAAACAGGTTTAGGAAAAAAAGATACAGAACTGGTCTCCAAGCATTTTCTTTCTTTGGTAATAAAACATTCATGAATAAAACCTTTTCCACCTGGAAAGGAGGAACTGGTTGGACACCATATGATGAAGGACATGGGTCAATAAAAAACATTAGTTTGGGATGAGGGATTATCTCTTGAAGGGAGGAATTTTCTCCCACTGCCATCTGTAACCTTGATAAATGATCTTCAGAACCCATTAGTCTGAAACTATCAGTTGTCAGAGAAAAGTAGAGATGCAGACTTTCTGGAAAGGAAAAGAGGTTGCCAATATGTGCGCGCGCGCGCGCGTGTGTGTGTGTGTGTGTGTGTATGGGTGTGTGGGTGTGTGTGTGTGTGTGTGTGTGTGTGTGTGTGTGTGTGTGTGGGTGTGTGTGTGTGTGTGTGTGTGTGTGTGTGTGTGTGTGTGTGTGTGTGTGTGTGTGTGTGTGTGTGTGTGTTGTGGGTTAGGGGGAGCAAGATTCCTTAAATTGTCATTTTGACTTGTCGGCCTGTCTGTGATTTGGGGGAGTTCCTGAATTATTTTTGGATCCCCCTTGCCATTTCTCTTAGACATCTGTTTACCTGCATTTTGTTGGGATTGTTTAATTAGTTTTTGCCAAAACTGCATGTGGGGTTTGGGGTTAGAGAATCTATTAGAACGTTTGGAAAAGGAGGGCTGATAAATCTTAGAGATTCCCTGAATCAACTCACCCTTCTCATCATAATTTTTTTTTCCATAATAAATCTTTATTGTTATATTATTTTCATACACAATTAAAAACAAGAACAAAATTTTTAGAAAAAAAAAAAGCAAAAAACTACTAACTAATATCACTAACCATCACACCAAACAAATATACAATATTTACAAGAATGCTTCCATGTAAAACATTAAGAATAGAGGAAAAACAAAAAGTAATTAATAACATTTCCAGTAATATACAGTTTGAATACAAAGTTCTCTCCAAACATATAAATAAATGTGAATACCTTCAAGTTAAAAGTATTAGGCTAATATAATATTAAATATCTGTTCCCAAATTTTTAGGTTATTAATATTTTTATTATGCAGACTTAAAAGTAATTTATGAGCTAATATATGCCTTGTTGCCAAAACTCTAAAGTTCTCCCAAGATGTTTTAGATGGGTCTAACCAATTAGTGGCTATAGAGCTTCATTAATAAAAAAATATTAATATATATATATATAGTACTTTGTGATCTTGGGAGTTCTTTCGGGGGAATATGTAAAATCGTAAATTTCCATGACAATGTTGTACTTTGGCAACCCATCTTCTGAAGTTGAATCTTAAGGGAATTCCAAAGCTTGTATATGCATTTACAGCTCCAGAACATATGAAGAAGATCAGCAGGTTGATTTTTACAATATGGACAGGTTGGAGAGTTTTTGGATTTAAATTTCTGCAGGGTAAGGCTTGCATAATGCAATTATTCCATATCATCATCTGGGTATATATCAATTTTTGAAGAGAAGTAGATTTGATAGTCAAGTCAATTGCTTTTAACATATTACTTTTGTCTGTCACTAAAATTTTCTCTTCTCAATAGTTTGATAACAAAATTGTATCATGAAATTTAAATTATTTAATTAATTTATTTGTTGTTGTTATATATTTAATATCCTGTTGGAGAGCTTGCCACAAATCAGAGCATTTATTCACATTCTCATCTTCAGGTTTAAAATTTGTAAAGTAGCTTATAGCAAGTTCTCTAATTTGTCTCAAAATAACAAGATAATTTTTAGGTAGGTTAAATTCTTGTCTTATTTGATTGGCTGACCGGTCAAGATATTTATATATATCAATCAAAGTTAAATTAACTATTAATGGAAACTTTTTAAGATCAATTAATTGATTATTCAATTTTAAATTAGGATTCCTATGAAAGGGTTGAAAAACCATCATATGCTGAATCAGATCCAAAGATTGAAATAAATCTTGTATAGATAATATGTCTGTTTTAATGTGTTCAATAATCCCATATATTTTCAAAGTATCTTTACCTAAAAATGATATTGCTTTAGGATTAATATTTAACTTTAAAATATATTTATAATTCAAAATCACCCAAGTTGGTGTCCACTTAGTACTAGTTATATCTTAGTTGGCAATTCTTAGAATTCTATTAGAGTTCACGATTAGATAATACAATTCAAAATTAGGCAACTCCAGTCCTCCTCTATTTTTTGGGGTCATTAATTTATCATAAGATATCCTGTTTTTTTTTTATTCCCAAATGAATTTAGCCAGTTCTTTATGGATTTGTTTAAAAAATGTCTTCGAAAGTATTAATTGGGCTGACATAAAAATATATAGTAATCATGGTAACACATTCATTTTAACAATTGAAACGTTTGCTAGTACTGGCAGTCGTAAATTTTTCCACCTCCCAAAATCAGAAATTATTTGGTCCCAAATTGTTTTAATGTTATTATTGTAGAAGTCTTTATTATCTGTAGAAAACTCAATACCCAAGTATTTAATATTTTCTTTAAATGTTACCTGCCCAACCAAAGGCAATAACGAAAAAGGTTTAGGTGTCCTTAAAGGAAAGATATTGTTTTTTTTCAAGTTAATTTTGTAGTTAGAGACTTCTGAAAAATCATTAACAGCCTTCAATGATTTTTCAGTGTCTGATATTGGAGATGCACAATAAATGTTAAGATCATCAGCAAAAGCTGCCATTAATATTTTGGTTCCATAAATTATTGGGACATTATGATAGATGTTCTGCTTAATCAAAATCAGGAACCAGAAGGAGTCACCACGAATAAAAAGAACCTCCGTTTGTAACAAAAATATAAATATTTAATGTGATAAAAGACAGTGGATGAGCGCTTTCGCATAGCCAAGCTATGCTTCCTCAGATAAACAAGTTTCAAATACAGTTAATGCTTATTTATATGCAGTGAATTCATTTTGGCGGGATTGTTAACTCAACTGGACAATTAATCAATTAGTGTGGTATCCAAGGTTACAATTAAAATTAAAGCACTTACAAAATTTAAACCCTAAAAATCCTAATGCACAAAATGTTTCTTGCTTTTATGAAAAAGCTGAACCATCTACAACCATATATTAAGAAAGCATAAGACAGTATGTCTAGCAATCGTTATCCAAACGCTGTATAGTAAATGATGCGTGAACACATACCATTTTAACCATTTTTAACAACATTATTAGATCATTAAATTGAACTATAGTTAAAATTCGTTCTTATCCCTAGCGTAAACAGTTGCAAAATCTACATATCTAGTCTGCATAGCAAATAACAGCCAGCGGGAATCTACTCTCGTTGGCACAACAAACGACAAGCCATACACGAGAACAATACAAGAATACAAATATATACAAAAATAATGCTTGAACAATATAAAAAACATAATGCGACAAGATGAAACATCTTGCTAAATCATTTGTGCATAGTAAGAACAAAACTAAAATCATCGTAAAAACTAATGTCTAAGCTAAATTTCTAGCCTGCTGAAATGCAGATTATTTAATTTACCATAGAATAAACATGGATATAAACATAAGCTTAAGAACATCGTCCCTAACTGGGGCGTCTAACGATTGTACTTCATAGCCTCTACTATAAAAATATAAACATGACTATGGTTATAATTATAAAGTATCCATACCTGAAACCATACATATTGTACTGGAGAAAGGGGGGGGGGTGGAAGGAATGAGACAAAAAATCTCTTAGCAACATCATACCAAGTTTTAGCACATTATTAGAAAGTAAAGTGTTCTTTTCAAAATAGCGTCTCTGTTATGAGGACACCATACCAATTCTCTAAATGTATCATGTTCCTTGTCTATTGTTTCAGGAAACATGTTTAAAACCTCTCTTGGAATGATCTAAATTTTTTAAGGATCTTAAGAAGCATACATACTGTAGGCATGAAGCCAAATAAAATATATTATAAGGAGCATACCCAGCTATTACAGATCAAAACTCAAAAAAGAAAAGAAAAACATTCAAAAAACCAAAAAACAGGGAAACCAATGAGAAACTATATCATACATGGGTAAAAGTATCTGCTATCACTGAAATAAACTCTCTAGATGAGTGAATGAATTTAGCGGTGTAAACTGCATCAGTATAAACATAATAATGACGAACCTTGTAATGTATGACACAGAGGGTCAATTACAAGTTATTCCTGAAATGGGGTAGTCTCAAGCTCAATTACCTCATTATAAGGGTCTATTATTCAAAATAGGTTTTATGGATAAAAACTGGTTTATCCCAGGGTCAGCTTGTGCCTTCAGTAAAAGTATCCATTTTAACTCCATGCATGCTAAGTTGTTAGTACTATCTCCTCCTCTGACATTATCTCTCATTACTTGTAACACTTTGAATGTAAAGTAGTGAGAATTATGTTCAATGATGTGTTTTGCAAGTGCATTTTGATCATTTCTCTTCCTAATGTCATAGAGATGGTTATATAGTCTGTCCCTAAGTCTCCTTTTTGTGAGGCCCACATAGAACGCTGAACAGCATTCACATGTGGCCAGGTATACCAAATTTGTGCTGTTGCAGTTATAAAAATGATTTGGATGAAACACATATAAACCATGGGGGTGTTCAAAGGTTTGTTTCTTTGAAATGTGGGGGCACATATGGCATTTCCCACAAGGAAATGTTCCTCTTTCAATTGGAGTCATGTCATTACTAACAAGATTATGTTTATCTATACATAGGATCTGTTTGAGGTTACTACAGTTTCTGTAACTGAAGGTCGGATGGTTACCAACTATCTGTGTGGTGTCTGGATCCATATTTAGAATGTTCCAATTTTTCTTAACCAATTTCTGAATGTTGAAAACATCACTCGTGTATTTCAGCAGGAAAGGAGTAGTACCTGAATTGTCATGTTTTCATGTCATGTTTTCTGTTGTTATTAAATGGATATCGATGTAAACTTTGTTTAGGAATGTATGTGTTAGACGGTATACCTAATACCTTCTGTTTACAGTCTCTTATCAAGTTATTCTTGTAACCTCTATCCCTGAGAAGCTGTTCTAACAAAGCTACTTCTCTCAAATGTTCTGCTTAATATATAAGAACAGGGGTTCAAGATAGAGATTAAATAATAAAGGGGACAAAGGGCAGCCCTGGCATGTTCCAGTCTTAATCTGTATTCTTTTGGAGAAGCTTCTATTAATGTACAGTGTGTAGTATAGGGATTACTATATAATATTTGCAACATTTGAACAAATTCATGGGATATATTAAAATAAGGTAAAAGATCAAACAAAAAATTTGTATCGACCCTGTCAAAGGCCTTCTGTGCATCAATTATAAGGGCATAGACATTAAGATTATTTTGTTTAGCATGCGTTATCATAGTATGTAATGTAAGTGTATTGTCAGTGGTTTGCCTACCTGCCATAAATCCAGCCTGTTCTTTGGATATTATATGAGTCATGATTTTCTTCAGTCTACATGCTATATTAGATGTTAGAATTTTCATGTCTACATTTATTAATGATATTGGTCTATAATTATCAGGGTTTTTGGGATCTGAATTGGCTTTATGTATAAAAATAGTTTTTGAAGCGTTAAGCTGAGGATCATTAATAGTATTCCTAATTATATAGTTAAATACAACTGAAAGTATCTTACCAAAAATATCTGCAAACCTTTTATAAAACTCCACTGTCAACCCATCAGGACCTAGTGATTTGTGTGATGTCATATGTTGGATTATATATACTATTTCTTCTTCAGATATCGGTTTAACTAAATCATTTTGAATATCCTCTCCTATTTTTGGAAACTTAATTGATTGTAAAAATTGTTCATAAATTCTATGCGAGGACATATCCTTTTGCCCATCATAAATTTTTGTATATATTTTCTCAAAAATATTAATGATATCCTCTGTTTTAGAATATATTTTATTATTAAATTGTATTTCCGAAATTTGTACTGTTGTTTTCGATTGATTAATGATCCTAGCCAACGCTCTCGATGGTGTTTGAACATGATTAGCGTACCTCGCTAACGTCTTATATTCTTGGAATGTTAATCTACTATTTTGTATTAAGAAGAGAACCTTTTGACATTTAAATAGTCCTTTCTCTGTTTGTTCATTAAAATTCCGAATCAGTTCTTGATCCAATAATGTAATTTTCGTTTCTAAGTTTTGAATATCTTTATTTAGTATTTTTTTATAATAAGAGGCTTTTTGCAAAAGGATCCCTCTTATTTGTGTTTTAACTGTTGCCCATTCAATATCTGGGGCATATTGTTGTTTCTTTAGACCAGCCAGTAAGTCTTTAAGGTACTTTGCAATTTCCTGTATTATTTCTTCCTTATTCAGCAAATTTGGGTTAAGAGACCAATTATAACCTCTTTGTCGCAAGGTATCCTTTATCTCCTTAGCAAAACTCAGCGAAATTTTCGAGTGATCTGAAAAATACCATGCATGTATAATAACTATAGGTTCTAAATTAATCAATGTTCTTGAAATCAGGAAGAAATCTATTCTGGACCACATTTTATGACATGGGGAATAAAATGTAAAATTATTTGTACTATTAACATTGTTCAAATAGTGAAAAGGGTCATATAGTTGAAAGTCTTCTTTAATATCATTCAGTGCTAATACAGCATGCTTATTAAATGCTTTGTGTGGACAAGATCTATCCAACTTTGGATTTTGGTAAGCATTCCAATCACCTCCAACAATTACATATTATCTATCAAATTGTGTTAAAACTGAGTACAGTGATGTTATGAATATTTGTTGATCATTACAGGGTGCATAAATATTTAAAAGTAAAATAGGTTTATCAAATAGGGTAGATGCCAGAATAACGTAGCACCATTGCCCATCTTTATCTGTATTAGAGTCTAAAATTTTCTCCTTATATTGATCTTTAATAATTATAGTTACCCCAGCACTATTTGACTTACCTTCCGATGCTACTACTTCTCTGATCCACTTCTTTTTTTTTATATCAACCCATTGATCATTCATTAAATGCATTTCTTGCAGTAAAACAAACCACACCTTAGCCTGCAACAATACATGTAACAATAATTTCCTCTTCTTTAAGCTCTGGAGCCCTTTAACGTTCCATGAGTCTAATTCCCACATTTCCAAGGTTGGCTGTACAATGAAGGTTTTGGAGAGAAAACATTAAAGAAAAAAAAATAAAGTATATTCAAAACCATACATGGTCTGGAAGCAATCCATATATCCCGTCCTAAACCAGTGCTTACCCACTCTAACCCTGGACCAGGACATATATAGGTCTTGTATAACATAGAATAACAGAAATTTTAAGAAAAGAAACAAATATGAAAACATCACATTATAAAATTACAAACATGTTCCACAGTTAAGACCTATATAATCTAACTTAACTACGACAAAGCCTAAACTAAACATTCCCTAACAAGCACTGCAATGATCTACATCTCCTTGGTTAACTATATTTAAACAAATCAAATTGAAAATACAATATTACAGCACATATAAAAAAATCAATCGAAAAAAGGAAGTTTTAGTATTTGGATTAGCTATCTATAAATAAACCGCATGCATAGAGACAAAAAAAAAAAAAAAAAAAAAAAAAAAAAAACATACTAAAATATAACCCTATGTTAAAATAAGTATACAGCTAAGTACAGATATTTCTGGTTATGAACCCACACTATCATCATTTTGTACTAAAGCAAACTACTAACTAACTAATATAATATAAATTATCACCTCTACACAGTACATTATGGACTATAATGACAAGTATGTTTATACAAACATTACTAAATCCCTGCACCCTCTCTAAATAATATAACTACAAAATTCTACATAAACATGTATAAGGGAAGTAAATAAAATATTCCTATGTGCTTACTTTACCATACAACAGTGTTATTTTAATGTTAAATGAGCAAAAAGATGTTTAAAACAGTTCCCTTTGGTTTCCCAAGCCTGGAAACCCTGTGAAATATTCACGACGGGGGACCGCTTTAACAGACGGACTCCCGGAAGTGTCACAGTGAAATCTGCACCCACGACAGCATTTTAGGCACTTCCTGTTTTCCTCCTCATAGAAAACACTTCGTAAAAGCCATAAAACGATGGGAAACGAACACAGGTAATCAAGATAAGCAAAAACAAACAGTTTTATTACTCTGGAAGAGGCCTAAAGCTTTACAAATGCAAACAAAGGATTACCCAGTCCTCGAAGCACAGTAAACAATGGATCCGACCTCAGCAGCATGCCAGTCTCAACGAAAGTTCAATTCAAGTCTCTGATACAGGTAAAGCTTTGAAAACCTTAAGAAACAGATTTCTTGCCTCATTTTTGGTGGAAATAGCATGTTTAGTCCCATCCATTGTAAATATAAGCATATTAGGATATTTCATTTGAAACTTAATTTGTTTGTCAATAAGAAATTTGCAGTATGGAGACAAAGACTGTCTAGCTTGTCTTACCTGTATAGGTAAATCCTGTGTCAGGGATATTTTATTATTTTTCCACATGATATAGCCTCCAGTTTGTTTTACAGTAGTAAGTATTCTGCTTACATCTTGATAGTTAAGCATTTTAACATATACAGGTCTAGGAAAGTTAGATGCTTGTGACTCTCTCAAAGCTCTGTGCGCTCTTTCAATAATAATTTGTTTCACCCCATCAGAGTAATTTAGAAGCACTGCAAATATTTGTAATATGGATGGAATTAATTCATTATACTGAATAGATTCTGGAATCCCTCTGATAATAATGTTATTTCTCCTGGATCTTGCTTCTAAGTCCGTAAGCTTGTTTTGCATAGCCTGTATATCCAGATCATGTAGATTAGTTTTTTTTTCAAGTAAAGTTAATTTATCCTCATTTTCAGAAATTCGAGCTTCCGTCTTATCCATTCTTTCCAGCAACTGAGTACATGAGATTCCAAATGTTTGTATTTGACAAGTCAGTTCTTTCAGAGCTTCTTGTATGGGTAGCAGAGCATTTCTGATATCTTCCATGTTTAATGGTTGTTCAGATTTAGGTTTAGTCCCTGGTTTCTGTTGATCCTGTATTTTAGTAATTTTTTGTCTTTTAGAAATCACATCTTTTTCAGGTGACTGTAATTCCGAACGTTTTGTTTTAGTAGTGGTTATATCCATGTTTTTTTCCTCTTTTGACATCTTATTAGAACACAAAGACTTGCAGTATAGAAAGCACACGGTTCCTTTGTTTACTTCTCTCTGCAGAGCCAGCCAATCTGTTGTAATCCAGTGAAATATATTCCTTTTGTCCGTTTTTTCTTCTTAGTACTGGATAGTTAAGTGTAGTTGAAGTTATTTTATCGACGATTTGATGTTAAAAGCTTTGTAGTATCCACTCAGGGTTTAGATTTCCTCAGGTTAAGTAGAGAGCTGCAGTTCAGCAGTGCTTACAGAATGGTAGCTATCTTTGAATCCCCCTTCTCATCATAATTTTTGATAAACTCTGCAGCAGAAAGACCAAAAGCTTAATCTCTACCTGAAGGAGAATTTAAAATTTATTTTTCAACATCATCTGGGAGGTTCCAGGAATGCAGCCAAGCAAACCTCCTCAAAACGTGCCAATAACCATAGCCCTGGAAGAACTATCAACTAAATCGTACACACACTATAAACAATTAGCAGTGATTTGTACAATAGAGGCAAATAAATTATTTAAAGCATATTTTTCCTCGCAAGAAGGAACTCAGACAAAACAGTTCTCATAGTTTCACAATTAGTCAGAACATATTTTAACATATGAGCCTGACAATTCAAAATTCTTATCAGAAAGAGTAGGATTGGGATTAACTAAATGTTTAACAGCAGTAGGATTAACTAGTGCCCTAGCTGCTGGGTCAAGTTTGAGAAGCTTGTACAAAAACGTAGAAGACTGAGGGGTTTATACATCTTATTTGTGTTTTAGGGGCACAGGGCTGACTATCAGGAAAATTACAGGCAATAACACATGCATCAACCAAAGCTGACAGAACTGGAGGAATAGGTGATGGTTCTGTAACAGCTCAGATTATTTTCTTAGGGACTGAGAAACTTCAGTTTTATCCCACTGAAAACAATGGGCCATTCTGGAAATAGTGTCAGAGAAAGAGACCACCCCACACACAGGGAGAATGAGAAACTGATCTCTCTCCTGTGTCTTGACAAGAAATCTGAGGAGAATATTAGTTAAATCTTGATTTCTGACATTACATAGTTACTTTTAAAGACTTTAAATTTCATCTGCTTTTGCTACTTGTTTTCCCAGGAAAGAGGTACCATGACCATGGAAAGAACTGACAGTCTCATGGTAAGTCCTTCCTCCAGCCACAAAATGAAAAGGTAAGCAAACAGCCTTTGCCACCACAGCAGGCTAGCAGTTTGCCTCAGCCACAGATGATGACTCTGGATGGGACTAAACATGCTATCTGTCCCTTCATCTTCCTGTTCAGATTCAGAATGTTCATTCCCTTCAGGAAAAGAAGTATCCATTTTTTTACCAAAAACTATTTAATAAGAAGCATCAATACCCTGAATTAAAACTTGAGTCAGACCCAGGAAATCTGAGGAGGAAGAAGAACAGATATATGTTCAGTTTTCTGTTTCTTTTTGACAGGAAAAATCGGGACAGCAGTGTCATTAGCAGCTTACCCAGGGATTGCTCAACATTCTGACAAAACAGGAAAGCCTTTCCTATTCCCTGTCCCAGGACCAACAAGAGTATCTCTCCCTTGCGGACTGAGGGGAGCCCAACAGCTGCAGAGGATGTGGCTAATCTCAGGTCCATAGTGGCTGTAGGTGCTGCAGCAGAGGGATCCAAGATAAAAGATCTGAGGTTCAACTAATGGCTACCGCAGAGTCATCATCTGTGGCTGAGGCAAACTGCTAGCCTGCTGTGGTGGCAAAGGCTGTTTGCTTACCTTTTCATTTTGTGGCTGGAGGAAGGACTTACCATGAGACTGTCAGTTCTTTCCATGGTCATGGTACCTCTTTCCTGGGAAAACAAGTAGCAAAAGCAGATGAAATTTAAAGTCTTTAAAAGTAACTATGTAATGTCAGAAATCAAGATTTAACTAATATTGTAAACGCCCACTGTGTGCTTTACCATCACAGAAGGCTTTTTTTTTTGCTAGCGTTTTCAGCTGCTTCTAATATGCATAGAGAAGAATATTAGTTAATGTAGTGACTGTTCTGTTAAAACTGGAATATCTTGTTAATTTTTAAGTACAAAACACTTTTTAATAATGGTTTAAATGTGGATTTTAATTGAACTAATTATTGTGATCTAATAAAAGACATTTTACTGCAATTTTGTCAGTTTTGGGTTATTTCACTTTCTAATTCAGAACTGTTTGATTATGATGCATTTCTAATGCATACTATTCTTAAGTCATCTGAATGTTTCATGCAGGTTCATGGATAAACTGTATTCTCTTATATTGCTTTGAAGGTGAAAGGTTGAGGCACTGGGAGATTTTAGAATAAAATAAACTTGTTTCTGAATTAATTTCATCTGTATTTTATGTCATTGTGGATTTGTCACATTATCATATAATTTCTTCACTGAGGCTTTTTTATGCTGGTAAGTTTGGTACTTACTTACCAGCAATTTACATGCACCACCATACTAGACATTATTGCTTGTTTAACCAGCTTTCAAGTGTCTAATGGTAAAGACTCCTAGTCATTATCAATGTCACAAGGAAGAAGTAAGGAGCAAATCAAATAGTTTTACTTTATATAACATTTTATCCACTGATATTTTACTTCATTCTTAAAAGAAGGTATTCTAAAATTTCTTTGTTTAATCTAACCTTGTAACCATTTCCATGAAGCACACAAATGACATCTGTTCATTCATCCTTTTCCATAAACATTTCAGTTACTAAGTTAATAATACTCTTCCTGCATGTCTGACTTCATTTGGTTGTGGTGCAGTTTCATTAACTGACTGCTGTAAAGCATTCTACTCTTACGTGTGCCTGTTGTAATCTGTCTACTTCAGTGGAATTATACTGAATATACACATACAACTATTTAAAAATCCACTCTATTTAAAACATATAAAACAAAACTTACTTATCAACCACAAAACAAAATCATTGCATATTTAAGAAGCAATTTACTTACAACTGCATAAAAAATTATAGTGCACTAACCTATTGACCATAGAGGATCAATTCCAGATAAGCTTTACTCCATTTGTTTACAGTGATTGTAATTTTTTGTTTTCTTAACTTGCTTTTTGAGCTTTATCCCATACATGTTGGAACATATTAGTAACAAGAGTCATTCCACCAGTAACAATAGCCTTTCCACTGTTGACAGTTAAACTTCAATTTTAATATATGAAACCCAATGACATATTCTTTAGACAGGTTGACATCCAATTATGTATTCAAATGTCCTTCTCCATGTGGTGCAAATATGAATATGCTGATTGAATACTTTTATACATTTTGTTTAGCCGTGTCCTCTATAGCCACCAAAACAGACTTACATATAACTCTAGGCTGCCTCCAGATCAATAACTATACCACAGCACACACCAGCAGTAGCTGAAAATGAACTGCACTATCTCCACCCCCTAAGACCAAACCTCTTTGTTTGCTTTTAAGATGCACTCTGTTTTTTTTTTCTTAAAGTGCACTTTTTTTGATGAAATCTAAGTTTTGAAACACTGAACAACTCTTCTTTCAAATGTAAGTGATGAAACTGGAGAAATATTGGCACTGTATTTCGAAAATGCAGCATTTTCATTCTGAAGCTGCTGAAAGAATGAGAAAGATAAGCACTTTGTTTTTGTGAAAAAAAAATATTTTCTTTTTTCCTTAAATAATAATTTCAGAGGTGATTATAATAAGCAGGAGATGGGATTATGGTGGCTTGATCCCCACATAGAGTGCCTGCTTCATATGTTTCTCCTATGTTCAATCCAGATATGACTGGTTGAAAAAGAAACAGTCACAACTGGTTCAGAATATAATGTCAGAAACACTACCAGCACTGGACAAAACATAGTTTTTGAACAGGGGCGAGCTCCATGCATTTCTCATGTAGAAGGCTTTGCTCTCCACACTCCTTCTGCACCTGTATACTAACCTCATGATTACACAATAGAAAGGAGAAAATGTCCCAAACAGCTATTAGCAGATGCATATAAAAAGCTACACCTCTGCAGTCTTGTTAATTCCCTTCGAATGTCCTCACTCCCACATGTCAAATCTAGATGTTCATGCCATTTGCAAAGAAACATACTGTTTATTCCATTTTCTCTGCAATGTCATTTATGAAAACATTAATGAACCACATTCTGTAAACATGATCTGATTACCTCTGAAACAGAATCAGCTTGCCTGCTGAAAGCCCAGACGTCCTCATGTGGTCAAAGAACATAAACATCATCAATGGGCATGCAGTAATGTAAGAATGTATCAAAGAAGAGAGAATCCGTGAGTCCTTTTTATCAATGAGCATGCAGTAATGTAAGAATGAATCAAAGAAGAGATAATCCGTGAGTCCTTTTTATCAATGAGCATGCAGTAATGTAAGAATGAATCAAAGAAGAGATAATCCGTGAGTCCTTTTTAGGAATGGGGATGCAGTAATGTAAGAATGTATCAGAGAAGAGAGAATCCATGAGTCATTTTTATCAATGGGGATGCAGTAATGTAGGAATGTATCAAAGAAGAGGTAATCCATGAGTCCTTTTTATTATTCTACCATGGAGAGCTCAAGTAAGATGAAGCAGAATGACCAACAGCTCCATTACAGTGTTAATTTCAATGACCAGTCTCAGTGAGACAAAGAAGGATTAACTAAGGAAAACATAGTTAAATTCTTCTTTTGTTCTTTATGAATTTAGTCTTAGAGGATCTGATGAACCCAGCCATCAAGTGCCTCAGTTATATTCTCAACATTTAGTCAAGCAACTCTTGGACCACACTGCTCCAACCCCCTTTTCCTAAAAAATAGCTACCCAAAGAAGGATTCATGCTCTTTACAACTGTAAAGAAATGCTATAATGAGAGCGAGTGGTACTCTCTCTATATATATCAAATCAACCGACTCTGGACATGCTCAGAGCTCTAGCTTACATAGCTTTCTTAATGTTTTAAAGTACAGAAAAATATAATGCAATTTGACTACGCTGCTTATGGATTGTGTAAATTCTGCCAGACAAGCATGGTGGTTCCGGTATGGTATGGTTGCTATCCTCAATCATTCACTCTCAACAGAGAACACATCAAGGATAAAAGTGGCAACTATAGTCAAGTAAGGTAGTTCTTTATGTTGCAATGATTCAGCTATGAAGACTTGACTAAAGCCATCTATGGAATCATACTCAGCATATATTGAAACATTTTTTTTATTCCTAACAGGAGTATACCTGTAGTTCTGCTTTGTGTGCTCCATCAGCTCATTTGTTCCTTTGAGGTGCCAGAGCTAGTCATGTTTGAACTAGACAAGAGCCCTATTGTCCATTTATTCCTGTCTGCAGGGCCCAATCAGACCATTCATTCCAGCAAAAGATGAGAGTCTGGAATTAGCAGGCTATATGCCAGTACCTCAGATGTTCCTGGCCCTTTCCTTGTAACCCCTTTCCAGTAGGTGGTTTGTGGACTTATAATAGCTCGCATATGTATGATTCCACATATAACTATTGCCCTCAACTTAATGTTGTTCATATTGCTATACAACAGAAGGCTGTATGACCACAACCATCAGTGATCACCGACCGATAGGTGCCATTAACGTGAATGGGCTAGCCACTTCTCTTTCCCCACCATGGGTGAGTTAGGATTGGATATCCAAGCCCATCCCCCCTACCTACCCTCACCAGTGTCTGGGTCCCTGGTTTTACATGGGTTGCCTGGGTTATAGAGAACATTGAATTTTTATGAGGGGCAAACAACAATGCAGAAGATTAGCATGTGTTGGCAATTTTTCAGTCTAATGGGTACATCCATGTATGAATTACTTTTTAACTTTCAGCTGTACAAATCAAAGGAAACAATTGCAAACACATCAATGAAAAGTTGAAGGGATATTCTCAACCAAGACACTGATAAAAGTGGAAATGTTTTAATCATTACGACAAGGAGACCAAGGATATTGCATAGTAGGCAGCGGAGATGAGCCAGTGTGCAGTGAACTGTGAAACTGGTACAGATATCAATGAAGCTCTAAGGGATTCATTAGTAGTAATCACAATGAGGCATGACAGTGACAGCCTTTGTCTGAATCAAACTGAATATTTCCAAAAGTATTTAAAATAGCAATGAGCACGGAAATGGCAAACATAGATATAGCACACAAGAGGCAGCACAAAGGGCCTGTTGTAACAGTAACAGTGGAATTCAAGTGAGTGACTATAAAGACAGCAGGCTTAGTGTTGCCTCAATAAAAGTAATTCTCCATAAGAGAGAACCTTTAGAGAAATAAAATGATATGGATTGGAAACTGGAACATGAAACAGCCATGTAAAATAAATAGTAAATGTAAACATTTTCAGGAAAAGAATGTAGAATATGTTTCTGAAAGTAAAATTGAATTCCCAATCATTTCAAGAAGGGATTGTGCCTACTTTTCTATAAATGGTAATATAATCAATGTGGAGAATGAAAGGGGCACTCGTGTCATTTATATCTCTGAAAATATTTTGGTTAAAGTTTTCTAAGGAAGCATTACAAGTTATAGCTGATAAGTTTAGAATGTATTAAGACATAGCTTGCCATAACTGCTAAGATATGAGAGCAGTATGATATGAAAACTGAAAGGGATAATAATCATTAGTTGTAGACCAAGGAGATGATCCTGTTTTCTGTGGGAGAATATCATTACAGAGACATGTATTAAACTGGAAGGAGATAAAACCAGTGAGTCAAAGTGTGTAAGACTTAAAGTCAATAGAAGAAGAGCTGGAAATGCTCAATGAGTTGTTTCACCAGGGACTGAGGACAGTGCATTATATAAAAACCTTCATTCTGATGAATTGGAATGCTTCATCAGAGTTCCGAACAAGCTGATCCTTGCCATCTAGATAAAGAATAGGACTGGTAAATATTAGAAAATAGGGAATATTATCAGTTTTATGAAATATACTGAATGAATTGTGCCTACTGTTTACATGATAAAGAGGGGTGCCTAATCCACCTGTGCACTACTTACAAATTAAATTAAAATGAAGAAACTAACATGGAACTAAGTCCATTACCACAAGCAGAATAGTTAATAGCCATAATAAGTGATGAAACTGTATTCACAAAAGCTGACAGCATTGCTGTTGAAATGTGATTCTATGAAGCATGTAATTTTTAATATACACAAAGTTTTGCTTTTGTAAAAGAGACTAACATTTGGAGTGATGTCTGTACATTTTATTTTCCGAGCCATGAAAGAAAAGAATTATGAAAAAATATGTTTTACTAATGTAAATGTGATTATATACTTTGATGATTTATTACATTTTAGCAACTCAGAGCTTGAATACATCAATAACTTACAAGACATTTTCTAATGATTGCAAAATGTGGTCTGAGAGTGAACAACGCTGAGTATCCTGGGCATATGCTCGATAAAAAAAGAAGTTGTCCTTCAGCTGAGATGACAGCAATTCATTAAGAGCTTTCCCACAGCTCAAGTTCTAGCTGAATGAAATTCCATCTGCTTGAATTCAGCTCCCTGATGTTGAACACCCTGATTAATGTCTTCCAAACGAAAATAGTACCAACACAGTATCAAACTGTCGGCTTGCAGCAATTATTTTTGTTGGAACTCAGGGATTCACAGCTGAAGCTTCTGAAAGCACCTTTAAAGGAGTTAAGACATTTTTGGTTTACTGAACTACAAAGGTAAGTTTGTACCTAAGCACAGTAAATTACTGGTCCCGTTTTATAAGTTGTTGAAGGAATTCCATGCCAGTGGAACCATCTGGAAAAGCATTAGCATAAACATTGTAGATGTATAAATAATGTGTTTATATGTTATGGCTAAGGCCTACCAATTACAGCATCATCTGATGCTTCTTTAGGGATTCGGCAATTTAGTGATGCTTCTGCAGGGATTCGGCAATTAGTGCTGTCAGGTGTGGAACAACTTACTTTTAGATCTCTTTCCCTAGCACAGAAACATTTTCAGAAATAGAAAAAAAGAAAGACAGATTTTTGAAGACATGAATTTCCATCAGTAACTTACAGATCATAAACTGTTCTTAATATCACTTAGTGAACATAAACAACATAAAGTGTTGCTACTCCTAATGCTATCTGTGTATGAAAAACAAAATATTGAAAGGGCATAATGCATAGTCTTATAAGGGTATTGTTATTCAGAGTATCAAAAGGGCATAATAATGCAGGTGGTATCTCAAAAATGACATTTCCTGAAATTAATAACAGTGTAGCTGAACTATAACTCATTCATTTGTTAACTGGGAAGTGAACTGACCATTATGTGCCCTTTTCAGCCACGAACTGGTCCACATGAGCATGAATAAATGTGATACACATAGATAATATAGAGTGTAGGACAACAACTTCTCCAAATTCCCCAAAATGTGATGCAAGTGAACTGATGATATGTGAAGTTACCCATACATGTGTGTGTGTGCTTGTGTGTATGTGTGCATATGTGCACACATTTTGTGATGGATTATGGCCTATATAGGATCATTTTCAATGTCTTGGACTATCTGAATTCTGAGAGAGGCTCCTGCTCCCCGGCGATTCTGCACTGGATGAAACATATTATTGGGGAATAATGGCTGAAATTAAATAAATATTTAGTTTAATTAACATCTGAAAAAAACTGAAGTATCCCTTAAATGATGCTAACATATGTATCCGAGAAATATTCTTTTTCAGAAAGATAAGTAACAAAAACACTTTCTCAGCAAACACACAATGCCTGTTAATACTCATAATGTCATAAGTTACTCACTTGATAATAGCTGTTCCTGAACCACAGTCAAAGCGGAATTCTACATAACCATCCATCAAAACAACTGCGATAAAGTCTTTGCTGGTGGTATCATGACTGTAAAGGATAACCCCATTCTTTGAAGTTGGGCGCATTGTGACTTCAAACTCCATGAACGAAAGGTAGTGATTGGATTCCATTGGCCAAGGCAAAGCAGCAAATGACATCATTGCTTCACTGAAATGTGGTACACTGATGGAAAATGCTGTGAGGAAAAAACAGAAACACATTTATAAAATAATATAAATATTTAGATTATAAAACACAATTGAAGTGTTTGTTACCCATGTGTAGACACTTTATAGTCCCTAAGCAGTAAAGAGTCAGGTGAGTGAAGGAATCTTTACAAATAAGCATGATCTATTGTAGTAACACAGAGAAAAGTATTACAAAGACTGATGTATTGTCCTAAAAAGGATGACTCAGGCATCATAACCTGTGACGGCCCTATTATAAAAACTTTTTATTAGGAATACATGCACTAATGATTTTATGTATATAATGGGCATGCAGGAAATGATATGATGCTACAGGAGAGGTGAGGTAAAATGGAAATGAAGATGAAGCAGAAAGACTCTCTTCAAATACAACCTAGATCAATGAATGGGTGACTGCAAATTCACTCCTGGCGTGGCGGACATGTATCTCCTGGACAGAGAAAGTTAATATTGACTACAATAGACCCTTACCTCTGTGAATTTTACTCACCTAACTACCGACAGTTGGAACAACATGGGATAAATATGGCTAGGCTTGTAAGGGCTCTAAGGCTGTTAGCCTAGTAACCTGCTATGAACCTATAAATATATATGTGTTGGGAGCTTGACTGATGGGGAATTGACTTTCAGGATTATGAGATGCAACTGGAGTAAAGAGCATGATCACTTCAGTGGTGCTGCTGGACAGAGGCACAGGGAACTAATCTAAGGGGGCGGCAAAAGCCAACACATTCTGGCTAGGCTTATAAATGCCTTCGGGCAGATAGCCTGGTACCTACCTATGAACCTATGAACAATCCTATCCATCTGACAAGATTCATATTAGTCATTTCACATATAGACACACACACATATACACTGAAACACGCATGCTCAGTTGTATGTGAGTATGGTTCCACTTTAATTATTGATCGTTCAGTTGCAAGGGCAGGCAAGTGCCCCTGCATGCTAGTGTGTGTGCATGTTGAGTGTGTGTGTGTGTGTGTGTGTGTAATCTGAGTGTTGGTTGGTTGCAGGGTAAGAAAAATCCCATTTTAGCACTACTAGCACTATATAAATGGAGATTTCTTTCACCCCACTGTAGTGCGATCTCGACTTGGAATATTAAAGGGGGGGGTGGAGGAACCCCCCCCTCATAATATATATATATATATATATATATATATATATATATATTATATATATATATATATATATATATATATATATATATATATATATATATATATATATATATATATATATATATATATATATATGTTAAGGTAAGTGTGCAATAGGGATGGACGTTAGGGTCAGGGTGTGGGTAAGGTAAGTGTGTGATAGTGATGGACGTTAGGGTAGGGTGCGGGTGAGGTAAGTGTGCGATAGTGATGGACGTTAGGTTTAGGGGTGGGTTAAGTGAGTTAGGGTTAGGGTGCAGGTAAGGTAAGTGTGCAATAGTGATGGACTTAAGGGTTAAGGGCGGATTAAGTGAGTTAGGGTTAGGGTGTGGGTAAGGTAAGTGTGTGATAGTGACAGACTTAAGGGTTAGGGGTGGATTAAGTGAGTTAGGGTTAGGGTGCGGGTAAGGTAAGTGTGCGATAGTGATGGACCTTAGGGTTAGAGTTTGGGTTTAGATTAGTGCATATATAGTTGTGTATGTAAGGTTTAGTGTAGGTTTGTAAGGTTTTTGGTGTGCTGTAGTGTGTGTGTGTGTTTTTCGGGAAAGTTATTTGTTTTGTTGATTGTCGGGATTGTGGTTTGTCGGGCATGTGAAGTTTTGTGTTTTTGAATTTTCGGTTTTGTTGTGTCAGTTATTTTGTTGTCGGTGTTTTGGCGTGTCGGTGTTTTCAGGTAGACCCATATATGTGTATATATATATATATATATATATATATATATATATATATATATATATATATATATATATATATATATATATATATATATATATATATATATATATATATATATTTATATATATATATATATATATATATATATATATGTATAGACAAATGTGTGTGTGTGTGTGTGTACATTCATCTGTTGAAATACATATGCACACACATTAGTATACCACTCATGTAGATGTTTATTTTAAATCTTTTTGTCAGTTAGGGTGGGTTTTCTATATGTAATCTAGCAGTCCTCCAGTGATCTGGGTTGTTCTGCAGTCACACAGCATACATACATTGAATTCAGCATACTGGGGATCTGGGAACTAACTGAGGTGTCATACAGTAATGAGTGTGACATCAAGCAGCTCTCTCCAGTTAGGGCATAACAAAACCATTCCAGTGTACTAAGGTAGCATATATGACACTATCAGTTGGCCTGTTTTACATTTCCCTTTCTCATCTTGCTGATGCCACAGCAGTCCCAGCTCAAGAAACAGCACTAAAGAGATGAGTAGGTCAGCTGGACTGGAAAGTGAGGTGGGGACAAATCTCCTAATCTTATTTGTATGTGATGGTCATACATTTTGGTTCTATAAGTATTTTTGGTAGTTTTGAACTGAAGTAAACTGAATGTGTGAGTAGACACCATTGTTTCCCTGGAGAAGTTCACACTCAGCTTTTAGCAGCATTGTATTTTCATTTCAATAGTACATGCAGTTGTTTGTAGCGTATAGAATAAAATATGCATGTTCTGTGCACTTGCGATTTTATTTTATGAATGATACAGGACTCATTTGGTAGATAGTTTTCTTCTGAAAAAACTTTGCTAACATGTAATTGGAGATTCTTTACTTTAAACTTACAAATGTCTTTTCTTCCTAGAAAAATAAAAAGAAAAAAATACTTGCCTTTTGCTGATCTACAAAAATCTTAAACATATCTGTAAATGAAACTGTCTTCATTTTCCAGCAATATTTTGGTTACATAAAACTCACTTCCGATATGAGGTGCTATAACACATTTCTTTTTAAAAGGTATTCATAGTTTGTCTGCCAAAAACATTAAAGCTGTCATTTGCTCATCTTACACATTTAGTAGTTCTGTAAACTAAGTGCAGTAATTACGTGGTAAAATTTATATTAAGCAAAATTAAAACTGTAAGGCAGAAAAGAATCGATATTAAGATATATTTCAATGTTTCTGCATTTTGCATTCCTCTGTATTATTGCCAGCTGTCTAAGTCATGAGATATACTGGGGAAATGGTTACAGTATAGCCTATGATACAAAATGCTAATAACTTGCAAAATAATGAGGCTGCAGTCAGGGAAAAATGCACAGGCTTATAATGTAGGTGGTGGGTTCAATACATCTGTCAAACTTCAACATAGTCCAAGTCCTTCCTATTTCTATACCAGGAATGAAAAAGTGAATGCTCTTGTATATTTTGAAGGGTCCAAAAGCACAAAACACAAACCAGGAAGCACAAAAGTAGAAGAAAGGAGTCCAAATATACCACAAAGCAGGTAATTCCAAACACAGGTTTATTGAATCCAAACAGATTAAGTGCTTTTGTCAGTAAGTCTGACTTCATCAGAATAATGACCATAAAAACCACAAACCTTATATACCCTCCCCCAGCATAGGTAATATGACATCACATACTCAACATTTAATACATCACATCCTGAATGCATAAAAACATAAAAAAACTTTAGAAATATTGTTGTTAAAAAAACTGAATATTGTAAAATATACCCATAACAATACCTAAGACAAGTAACACATAATATAAATCACAAAATGTGACAAAAAATGGCCCCATATCTGAACTACATATAAAACATAGATCTGAGCTTCAACAAGGGCATAATACTAATATTGTCATTAAGGCAAGGGTATGAGCCAACATTAAGTTTGATTTGCCATTTTAATTCCAAGACCTCTAAATAATCATCCAGTGGCCCACCCCAAGGCCCTAAATCAGTGTGGTCAATGGCAAAAAACCTAAAAAAATGAGTGGGATGTTTTTCCACATGATTGTATAGGGCATTCTTTTTTGTTTTTACACTTAATGTCATAACAGTGCTCATATACCCTTTGCTTAAATGCCCTTTTTGTTTTGCCCACATAGAATCCATTACACAACCCACACTTAGCTATGTACACTACTCTTTTTGAAAAACAAAAATATTTCTTAATGGGATATATAAACCCATAGTTCTTGATGTACAAGGAATCACCTTGCAACATAAATGAACATTGTCCACACCCACCACATTTAAAGCAACCACCTTTTGTATTTCCTTTCCTAGGCCTTTCCAACAAAGTTTTAAAACTGGAATCTTTTTTGTAAACAATAATTGGTTTCTCTCCTAAAGTCTTAGAAACTTCTTGATCCAACATCAAAACCGACCAAAATGTTTCCAGTATATTTTTGATATCATGAAAATTAAGAGAAAAAGGCAAAACACAAGCTCTAGCAAAACTATTATTCATTATTTTGTCACTTGAATGAGAGCTATTATTCCCACCATTATAGAATAAAATTTTGGCAATGGAACCAGTTTGTCTTTTGATTTTAACTTCATTTTCAATAGCTTTAACAAAACCCAAAGGGTATCCTCTTTTTGTGAACATATTGCTCAACTTTTTGCATTCAGCTTGAAAATCAAGTTCATCTGACACCATTCTGGCAATTCTGATGAACTTTACCAGTGCCTTTTTCTGGTGAATTAGGTGCCAACTCTCAAAATGTAGAAGCGTGTTGGAATAGGTGGGTTTTCGATATAGTTTGGAAACAAATGTTTTATCCCATTAAGAAATATTTTTGTTTTTCAAAAAGAGTAGTGTACATAGCTAAGTGCGGGTTGTGACTGCGGCGGTGGTGCTGCGGTAGCATTGTTGCCTCACAGTAAGATGTTGTCCTGTTCGATTCTCAGCTAGAGCATTTTCTGTGTGGAGACATGCGTGAATGGGCGCACCTTCGTTGAAGGTTGTGCATCAGGGCTGGCAACTTGGCACTTAAAAATCTATTGCCAATCATTAGCGGACCGGAGTTCTGCTGTGGTGACCCCTAACCTGGGAAAGCCGAAAGACACAACAACATAGCTAAGTGCGGGTTGTGTGATGGATTCTTTGTGGGCAAAACAAAAAGGGCATTTAAGCAAAGGTTATACGAGCACTGTTATGACATTAAGTGTAAAAACAACAAAAAGAATGCCCTATACAATCGTGGAAAAACATCCCATTCATTTTTTTAGTTTTTTTGCTATAGACCACACTGAGTTAGGGTCTTGGGGTGGGCCATTAGATGATTATTTAGAGTTCTTGGAATTAAAATAGCCAATCAAACTTAATGCTGGCTCATACCCTGGCCTTAATGCCTGTATTAGTATTATGCCCTTTTGAAGCTCATATCTATGTTTTATATGTGGTTCAGATATGGGGCCATTTTGTCACATTTTGTGATTTATATTATGTGTTCTTGTCTTAGGTACTGTTATGGGTATATTTTACAGTATCCAGGTTTTTTAACAACAATATTTCTAAAATTTTTTTATGTTTTTATGCATTCAGGATGTGATGTATTAGATTTTGTGGATGTGATGTCATGTTACCTTTGCTGGGGGAGAGTATATAAGGTTTGTGGTTTTTATGGTCATTATTCTGATGAAGTCAGACTTGCTGATGAAAGCGCTTAATTGGTTTGGATTCAATAAACCTGTGTTTGGAAATACCTGCTTTGTGCTTATTTGGACTTCCTTCTTCTACTTTTGTGCTTCATATTTTGAAGGGTCCCCTTCACATGGTCGACATTTCATAATGTCGAAGACCATATGGTGAGACCATATGATCGATATTTGAAATGTCGACCATGCAGAACTGGCATCTCCAAACGGTGCGGAATGGAAAGATTTCCATCTTCCACACTGTAGTGCAATCTCAAAGTTGGTATATTTAGGTTCTGGGGGATTTGGGGGCAGATCCCACCACTGGGGGTGCAGGGGGGCATAGTCCCCCTGCTTGTAGCGTGAAGGTAAGATTTTGTTGTGTTTTTTTTTTGTATGGTCGACAGTTCAAATGTGTATCATATGGTCTTGGCCATATGGTTTTCGACATTCTGAAATGTTGGCCATATCAAGTAGACCTGTTTTGAAAGCTGATTTTGCAAAATATACATTCAATTTCTATTTACAGCAAAAAATGCTTCAGTTGTGTTGCTGTCTGAGTGATAACAGCTACTGCATTCATGGCTTGAACTGAAACATTTTAAGTTTTCTTTTTGGGCATTTTTGGCTACCTGCTGCTGACTCTCAGTTCCTAGTGTCTCTCCTTGTCCTTCAGATTGACTGAACATGTTTTAGCCACTACCAAACAAACTCCGACCCATGTTCTCAGCCAGTGAGGAAATCAAGGCATTATGGTCCTGTTGAGAGGTGTTTTCTACTTATGTTGCCACCCCTTGCACATGTCCATCCTAGGAGAAGGTGTGCAAAGCAAAGGGCTACCCTGGTGTCACCCACTCTTCTGTGGGCAACTCAGTCACAGCCCTACCTCCATGTGGACATCCCATGCATCTGCAGTACCCACTAAAGATGAACTACAGTTGTGCATCCAAGTGTACACACTCATCTCCACCCCAGGATGGACCTCTCATAATACCTGCCTGTGCTGTTAAGTGCTCAATTTCTAATTCGAGCCTAGGCCATAGCAAGGGCTTTATCCCTCGAAACCACTGGTGAATGCTGCTTTATTTTAAATTCTCACTTAAAACAATGAAATTTGCAAAATTTATGCTCAGAAAAGTAAAAAAAAAAACTATCATAACTGCAGATTTTCAGTGCTGCAGTCCCAGAACACCAACACAATATTTATAAGATGATGTTTTAGGAAATAAGGTAGCAAATATTCTGTGGAATTGATTGACAGATGGCATAGTATGCAAAGCCTAATAGATTTGATTAATGTGTAACGGGTTCTTTCTTCATAGGCAAGTGAGCAGTAAAGGTTTTCAGAATGGCATTTAGATATAGTAGCCTGTGACATACCTCTGAACTGTCCAGATTTTTGCTTCATATTTTTGGTCTGTTCCTCATAAAAAGTGTGGTTTTCTGGCAAAACATTGAGGATTGAAGTCTCTAAATAATACTAAATAATGGTAGATATTTGAGTTTCAGACATCATATCCTTTAGAAAATGCATAATAATGCAAAATGTGTTGTTCTAACATTTTTTTTTAAGTTTATAGGAGCAATATTTTAAATCTGTCCCTATTTTTGAGCCTTTGTGCTGCCATTTTGTTTTGGCTTTGTCCAGATTTCTTGCACTGAGAGGTTGAAAGGTATAGTCTGTGGGTGTGACCTATGCTAATTAGGCTTTTGTCTCCATCAATTGCACTGCTCTGTGTAGATTTTTGTGTAGGCTGGTGAATCATAGATGTTTGTATTATCTTCTTTATTTATTTTGTATTAATATATTTGCATGTCAGATAAGCCCACGGGACAGAAGCTTCCCATTTCAGGGGTAACACAGGAGCACTGTCTGGATAAGTGACGGTTGGAGTCCCACAGTAAGAAGGAATAAAACCCTTTACCTTTGACTACAGTCACTTTCACAGGTAAATGTGAATCATAGGCTCCTTATTGAAATGTTGGCACTTGTAATGCCAAGTGCCGACAAGCCAAAAAAAAAACTTCACTCTTCTTCTTTAACTTTCTATTTTTGCAGTGGGGCATTCCCCATACCCCCTAAACTTATATATACTACCTCTGAGACTGCCATACCTTGGAGAAAAGGGAATATTCTGGGAAATGTCTTAGTATATGTAAGTCCATTTTATCAGCCATTCAGTCTCCATGTTTTGGGACTTGCTCTAGCAGGTCCCAACATTTCAATTAGTTGCAGAATTATATACTTATTACATGGTTGATGTATCTTTAAGAACAGTTACCACTACAGATATCAGTGCATTATGTTAGTGCCTTATTTGGGCAGTTCGGTAAAGGTTCTTATTGATTTCACATCATGTATAATGCTTCTTCACACATTCATCTTGCTTGTGAAAATGCTTCTGTGTCCGAATTACAGTTAATATGGTACCTGCTCATGCATTCTCATTTTCTTTGATTTCTGGCCTTTTGAAGGTATTTTTCTTCTGAATGCCTCTATAATATTACATTCATATGCAGTAACAGGTCAGCCTTATTTTCTTTTTTTTCAGTGATAATGGTGTTATTTTGGGATCCATTTTTGCATTATTATATTTTAACATAAAATGACTAAAATTCTAATGAACTCAGTCGAATCTTGCTCATGGAAGTATTTTTTATTTACTTTCCACTGAACCACTATTCCTTTTGCTGCATTTCTTTGATTTTTGGCTCAAAATAGCCACATTGTAGTTACCAATGACTTTAAAGCTTAATGTATCTTGTCAGAGTAACTGGCAGTTTTGGAGTCAGATATTTAACCTATACCTTACTGAGAGTGGATTTGATAAAAAGCCAGATGAAAATCCAATGTGCAGTGTTCAGAGAAGAAATTCAAATATTTAACATTGAACTTTAAGAAGGAAGAGAAACAAGACTTCTGTTTTGAAAGAACAGTTTCAGGTTTACTGGAAGCCAAAGAAGATTCTAGAATGCATGAGGTATTTATTTTTGCTTAGAAGTCAATAGATATTTACACAATTGCACTAGAGCGCATTCCATGACTGTGGCAGGGATTCATAAATAAGTTGCCCAGTTTGTAGGTCAGTGTGACTTGTATATGAGGCAACGCTGTCCTGAATAATAGACCTAAATTTACCTAGCAGCACTGTTTGGCTGAACTAGGCTGAGAGTGCTGGAGAAGTCTAAGTAAATACGGTAGTTGGAGTCTGACTTGTGCTAGTGGGATACTTATCTAGCTGGGGGCACAACAAACTTTAGGATACTTATAGGTTCACAGGAGGTTACAAGGCTAGCTGCCCTAGATCCTTTATAAGCCTAGCCATGTTAATCCTGGGTTGCTCCAATTATCCAAATTGTCCTTGGTTAGATGGATGTACTTTACAGATCAGCACTGACTACCACTCTCCACGAGGGACATGGGTGCCAATTTGAGATCACCCATCCATTTGTCCAGGTTGTGCTTGAATAGGGTCATTGAGAAGCTCTGCTTCACATGAATTGGAAGTTTATTCCAGGGCAGCGACAATATCTGGGAGATACAGCTGTCTCTACAGTATATCCTTTTAATGTCACTGGCAGGCATTTGCATCTATACAAGGCAGTACTAACCCCTGTTGTGCAATGTGCAGCTATTTGCAAACGCGAGGCATAAATACAGGCAAACTTCAACAGTTTTAAGACAAACTAACAATGGGAAAGCCCCAAACTGAGCATTTCTCCAGCAATCCCCAGCTCAGATGGAACCTGAGCTACACATTTCTGCCACAAGGGTGCAGGGAGGGCCTCTTAATGCAAGATGACTGGTTGAGAGCACAGTGATACCAAACAGTCTAGATTCAGGATGTCTGAATCTAGCCTATGCTATACTCTTTAAGGCAGTAGTACAGAATTTCAAAGAGCAGAAAAAAAGCAGACACAATCAACAAACATGAAACAGCAATTTAAATAAGCACAGTTAACAAAGTGCAATACAGGCTTTAAATATACTTATTTTCAGTTGTTTGCAGTGGATGCCTTGGATTTCAGTTCAGCTACACTCCAGATCTCTGGCTGAATTCATCAAACTCTGAGCAACTCTGGTTAATTGCATATTATAGAAGTTATACACTCATTCCTAAGCATATTAGTGGGAAGAACAATGCAGAAAATGTGTAACTGAGGAAAATTTCTGCAGGAGAATTAAGATACCGTTACCCTTTGCAGATTTCTAATGCAGATAAGTATTTCTGATTTTGCATTCCAAAGTTTGTGCAGGTATGTTTGTGAATGTGTGTGTGTGTGTGTGTGTGTGTGTGTGTTTGTGTTAATAACTAGACAGTACATCAGAGAGCCTGTGATTTTGAATGAAATGTTGTTCAATACTGGAAAGACTTCAGATGTTTTGTAAAAGCTTTATGGTCTGATAACTGTCATATTTCTAACTCACTAATCCTGTTCAGTGTTCCTATACCTAATGTAATACCTAAATCTCAGATTCACTTACTCTGGTCAATTCTTGCAATTGCCAGAAAAGTTATTAATTTGAACTGGAAAAGTAAACAAGATTTGATGTTTAAAGATTTTATTAACTTAGCAAAAGTTGTTTGTAAAAAAGAACTGCAAACCATTTGTTATAGAACTCATAACATTACTCATAAAAAATAGCATGGCAAAAATTGGAAAACCATTTGAACAAATACTGATAACTTCTCATGGATAAAATGATTGTTTATCATGGATGAATGTAAATATTGTAAATAGTTTTGTTATTGTTTTATTGTATTTGTTATATGTACATTTGCAAATGTTTATAATGAAAACAGAATAAAAATGTTTTTGGAAAAAAAATGAGTCTGTGTTTCTGCATGAATGCTTACTGCGAGTGCATGCATGTGTTTGTACGTGTGGTAGATGACCACTGCCTGATGAGACTTATGGTCAGGATGAATGTGGAAATAATGGATGCATGGTGTGCATGCATCACTATTGTGTGTGTGTGTGTGTGTGTGTGTGTGTGTGTGTGTGTGTGTGTGTGTGTGTGTGTGTGTGTGTGTGTGTGTGTGTGTGTGTGTGCTTGAGTGCATGTGCGTCTGTATGTCTTTGTGCGTGTGTGTATGTAACCTCCCTGCATACTGACATTTACTATTATAGTCCCAGATATTCCAACTCCCTGGGTTAGGCAGTTAGTTTGATGGCTGTTAAAATAGTTGTCAAATCACAGCTTGCATAAACTACACTGGCAGCTGTCAAATAGCTGTCAAATTGCACCTAGGTATCTACAAGTGTGTTTGTGTGTACGTCTGATTTGTGCATATGTAGCTGTGAATGTGTATGTGTGGGATGGAGTGTGCCTGTATGTTGTCTGTAGAGGTTGACAGGATTCTCATTAGAGTACTACAGAACTGTCCACTTGAGCAATTTGTAGTCATACAAATTTCCAAATAATGAGGTGTTGTCCTTGTGTAGATGTGAATGACTAGAAATTGCAAAAAGGCATAGTGCACAAGTCAACAGGCTGGTACAGTACCATCTGTGCCACTGTACAGATTTTTATAAATTTTGAGGTGTGCATTTAGTGGCTTGCATGATTCATTTTTAAGACAGAAAATTATGTGTGGAATCAGAAATTATCAAGTTGGAGTAAACTTATGGGAAGCTGACTTGGCACTTCATTTTTATTTATTTAACATTTGTTTACCGGGAAAGTCTGACTTGGAGCCAATCAATTTTCAGTGGAGGGATGGGAAGAAACACTCCAGATGCAGGTCCTTGTAATGTGGGGGGGGGAGGGACTGGAGCATCTGAAGGAAACCCACATGAACACAGGGAGGACATGCAGTCTCTGCACAGGGGGCACCCCAGTGAAGAATCGAACCAGTGAATCTCTTTCTGTGAGGTGACAATGCAAACTGCTGTACCACTGTGCTATCCTGTGAAATGGTGGATGTACATAAAGTGAGTCAGCTTTTAAGCAAATAGCTTAAAGCATGACTAAGCAATTGAAATTGTGGAAAATAAAGTGTGGATTGAAAATTAGAGCAAAACAAAGGCTAGGTTTGCTAAAATAAATGAAAATACATATGAAAGCACTAGTGTCCACAGGATATCCAAGATGATGCCTGGCAATAAATGAGTAGGCCAAGATTCCACACCCAGTGTAAGCAATGTGGCTACTGGTATGAGAAACCACATTGTAAAGCCATTACTCGAGACTGCAGGATATATGTATGAGTCATAATCATTATGTGAAGATGTGTACAGTAATAGTAAAAATAATATGTTTCAACATGATTTGCATGTACTAGATGCAAAGGAGCAGAATAAAGTTGATATATTTGTAAGAACTATTGATTACCATACAACAAATGAGGTATAGAATGTGAGGAGCGGCAACAATGAATTCCGGTTAAAGTTTATGATTAAGAACAAGAGTATTGCATTTAAGCTTCATATTTGTATAGAAAGAAATGTGTTGTGTGAATTTACATTTAAGGCACTGGATGTCTAATAATGCATACAGGGATCAGTGCACTCTTTTGGTGGAGTCTGGAAACAAATGAAGACTGTGGCTCATGTTTAGATTCAATTCAGTATATGTATAATACATACAAAGTAACATTTCAAGCTGTTTCCTTGGAAAAAGCACTTAAAGCAATGAAAGATGCTAGGTCATTATTCTATAATGCTTGTAAAACACTTGGTTTGATTAAAATCATTCATGCTGTCAAATTACATTGGTCCAGACAGTTAACAACACAAGGAAAAAAATTGATTGCAGTAGTAAGTCTGGTAATTGTGAAGATTTATTCAGTTCAGAACTGTGTATTATCCCAAGAAACAACTATAGGGGGCACCTCTCACATTTGTAAAATATCCTGAGCTTGCATGCATTTTTATGAAGGTCAACAAGCTGCTCTATTTACAACTAAGAATACTGATGTGGCTGGAAAATGCAATAATAGAAATAATGTTATGGGAATTCATTGACAGTACAATAATATACTTTTCAAAGTGCTAAATGGTTACCTGAAGTTATTGGTGATGTGGTTTGGTGGTATTTTGACCTGATAACTTGCCTGGGATGTCTGCAAGGAAAGGATCATATTTTATATGCTCCAGAAAGAGTTCCTATTGCATCCAGTTGTAGAACTGAGCATGGACTGAAATCCATGGAAACTATCTGAATCATCAAAACTAAGCCAAATGAATTGTTAACTGAACTGGCAATAGTTGTGAAGAAGGACAAGGTGTAAATGCATATAGATCTTCAAAGGTAGAGTAGCTAGGGTGAGGCAAAGAGGATAGCTGCCCCAGGCACAGGGTGTTAGGGGACAGAAAGTACAGTTGTGTGCACTTAACATAAATGTAGATGTTCAAGTGTATTCACTGTTGCAGTCCTAACAAATGGGTTATCCAGCTCCCGGTAACCCTCAGTTGGTCAGAATACCAAAGGTAATCAAAAATTACATTGGTTGTCAAGGACGTCAGGGCATCCGATACAAAAGGAGGCAGCCGACGTCACTTCCTCAGCCTTTCTTGCCATAACAGTCAGGAACCCCCAGAAAATAAGGCTTAAATCAAAAACCAGTTTGACAAATAACAAATTAAGCCTGTACCTTAGGAAAAAAGAATAGGTACGGACCACAAAAATGGGGAAGGAGGGAGGGAAACCAGGACTGCAACAGTGAATACACTCGAACATCTACATTTATGGTAAGTGTACAAAACTGTACTATGTTCATCGTGTTTCACTGTTGCAGTCCTAACAAATGGGTTGATTACCAAAGCCCAGAGAAAAAAGGGGGGAGGAACCAACAGCATCAAGGGTTGGCGATAATGCCCTGCAACATCGCAGTGGCAAACCCTGCCCTGGCTCTGGAAAACAGAGGCAAATTATAATGCTTTGTGAAAGTATGAACAGAAGGCCATGTGGCAGCCTCCAAAATGTCTTTAGTAGGGACACCCCTTAGAAAGGTTGCCGGAGTGGAAGCCGTCCTAGTAGAGTTGGTCCTAACCCCTTGAGGTGGAGCTTTGCCATGAAAAGAATAACAAAAAGTAATGCAGTGTGCAATCCATTTAGAAATGGTCTGCTTAGAAATAGCCTTGCCCTGGGCTCTGGAGGCAAAACTGACCAATAACTGTGCTAATTTCCGAAGGTCCTTAGTCCTGTCCAGGTAAAACCTGAGCTGTCTAGGCACATCAAGAGAATGTAGGATCCTTTCATCTCTATTGTGAGGATTAGGAAAGAAGGTAGGAAGGTGTATGGACTGATTAAGAGTCAGGCTGGAAAACACCTTAGGCATAAAGGGGGATTAGTCCTCAGAGAGACTCTATCTGCATGGAAAATAAGAAAAGGCTCCATGGCCATCAAAGCTTGCAGCTCAGAAACCCTCCTTGCTGAAGTTATAGCCAAGAGGAAGGCGGTCTTCCAAGAGAGAAACTTTAAATCTGTAGAGGCAGCTGGCTCAAAAGGAGGAAGAGTGAGTTTCTCCAGAATAAAATTAATATCCAAGGCTGGAGTCGGTGCTCTTCTGGGAGGTTTTAGATTGCAAGCACCTCTGAGAAACATTTTCATCAGGGGATGGGAGAAAATGGGCTGTTCAAGAAAACAATGAGCAGAGATGGCTGAAGTATGGATCTTGATATAGGAAAAAGAAAGACCACCCTGAAGCAAACCAGCCAGGTATTCCAGGATGAGAGGAATGGTAGGTTGAGAAGCAGACTCCCCTCTAGCCTGCATTCATTGAGAGAACCTTTCCCATTTGCCAGCATAGGATTTCCTAGTGCTAGGCCTCTTGGCCTCCCTCAGCACGTCAACCACCTGTTAGGAAAGGGAGGAAGAAAGGGAAGAAGTCATACAATGAGCCATGCTTCCAAATGGAGAGACTGAAGATGAGGATGTAGAATGTTTCCCCTTTCCTGAACCAAAAGATCTGGCTTCAGAGGAAGATGCCAAGGAGGAAGACTGTGAAGAAGCAGATACCAATGCTGTCTGGGCCAGTCCAGAGCTATGAGAATAGTCCTTGGACGTTCATCCCTGATCTTCACTAATACTCTAGGAAGAAGAGGAAGAGGAGAGAAAGTATACACCAACAGCAACGTCCAAGGGAAGGACAAAGCATCCACTTTCCAGGCTCTGCTGTGCTGCTGTCTGGTGCAAAAGAGAGGTAGCAGATGGTTGTCTGGGAAGGAGAAAAGATCCACCTGCGGAATGCCCCAACGTTGAATGATGCTGCAAAAGACTGCTCTGTTCAGCTGCTACTTGTGAGGATCCAGGGTTTGCCTGCTCAACTGGTCTGCCAAAACATTGAGCCTAACTGGAAGAAACTGAGCTAGAAGATGCAGGTTTAGGGATGCTGCCATGGACCAAAGATTCATGCTTTGCCTGCGCAAGGGTTAAGAGTGAGTCCCTCCCTGCTTGTTGATGTACCACATGACCGTAGTGTTGTCTGTCCTGACAAGCACGGTCCCTGGAGAAAGAAGATGCTTGAAAGCCAGTAAGGCCTGCTGATCTGCAATCAACTCTTTTAGATTTATGTGCAGGTGCATCTGCTGGGTGTTCCAACGTCCCTGTATGCATCTGCCATCCAGGTGTGCTCCTCAGGTGTAGTCCGATGCATCTATAGTCAGAACTTGAGTGGCAAGACGTGTCCGAAAAGGCATGCCTTTGTTTTGTAGACAGGCTGTTGCCCACCATCGAAACTCCATCTGCAGAGATGGAAGCAGAGGAATCATCATATCCAGGTCCTCTGAGTGCTGACACCAAATGTTCTTGAAGTACCATTGCAATTTCCTCATATGCAGTCTTGCATATGGAATCATGAGAATACAAGATGCCATGAATCCCAGAGCTTGCAGGTATTTCCTTGCAGGGAGCTGGGACAGGCTTGCCAAGTCCTTGAAGTAAACTGAAAGAGTTGTCTGTTTCTCCTGTGTGAGATATATCATCTGGGCAGCTGTGTTCAGACTCGCTCCCAGTAATGTTATCTCCTTGGATGGTATCATTTTCAATTTTTCCACATTGAGAGTGTAGCCCAGGGAAGAGAGAAGGGTCTTTACGAATTCCAGATCCTTTAATAGCTGTTCTTGAGAACTTGCTTGAATCAGACAGTCGTCCAAGTATGGGTAAATCTGAAATATCTTCTGCCTGCATAGAGCAATGACTGGGGCCAGGCACTTTGTGAATACTCTGAGAGCAGTAGAAAAGCCAAAGGGCAGTGCAGAGAATTGGTAATGTTGCTCACTCACTCTGAAACAAAGATACTGCCTGCAACATTCCCTGATAGGAATGTGCATATAAGCCTCTTTGAGATCCAAGGCTACCAGCCAGGAATCCTTTTCTAGAAGTGGTAGCAACTGATGAAGAGTGAGCATTTTGAACTTTGGAATTACGAGAAAAGAGTTCAGAATGGGAAGATCCAGGATAGGATGCCAGGTGCCTTCTTTTTTTGGAACTAGGAAAAGCCTGGAATAAAAGCCCTGGCCTACCTGCCAAGCTAATTCTATTGCTCCCAGATGAGACAGAGACAAAATTTGTTTTTCTACTTCTGCCCTTTGGTTTGGAAGAATGCCTGGGAATCCCTTGGGAGCTGGAAAGGTGCGGAAAGAAAACTTGTGCCCTAGGGCCACCGTTCTGAGCACCCATTTGTCATCTGTGATAGTGTCCCAGACATCCGTAAAAAGGGCCAACCTTCCCCCTAAAGGACTCTCCCGGCAAGCAAGAACAGGCAGACATTGTAAAAAGTCATTGAGAGTGTTTTTATTGAGATAGAGCTTCCCCCTTTAGAAGTGGAAGCCTGCCAACAACTATACCTTTGAGGGTAGCCCTCTGCCCCCTAGAAGATTTGTAACCTCTAGTCCTGGAACGGTTCTGTCTGCTGGTATCAGGAAAGGTCCAACTCTTGGAAGGGTAATTCCTGCTAAAGTGAGGGGGTTGAACTTGCAAAAAATCCTTAACAGTTTGCATGGACTTGGCCTTATCCTCCATCTTCTTCAGTACCTCCTCCACTTTGCTGCCAAAGAGACTGTCTGTATGCAAAGGTACATCCAAAAGCTTAGCCTTGACAGGTTCTGGAAGAGGCTGTTCTCTGAGCCAAGCATGCCTTCTAATAACAGATCCAGTAGCTGTAGCCCTGTTGGAAGCCTCAAGGATGTCAAAACTACAATGCAAAGAATGCTTATTGACCAGACTGGCTGAATTCAGTAAATCCTGCATGTTCTAACTCTCTGCCAAAAGAGGTACACTTGCTATCCTAGACTTAATAGCCTCCAAGGTGTGCTGCTGGTACTTCAGCATATGAAAAAGACAATGTGTAGCCCTAATAGCTAGGGTGGCACAGGTATAAACCTTCTTGCCCCACCTATCTAGGTTCCTAGACTCCCTGTCAGATGGAACAGGATTCCTGGTAATAGTGGCCTTAACTCCTTTGGGGCCCTGAGAACTAACCTCTGTATCAGCCAACGGATTTCTGAAAAGAAACAGATGAGAATCAGGGACTCTGTAGTACCTGTCAGGTTTCCTGGGAGCAGGAGGTACCCCATTTGGAGACAAGGAATTTTCCAGAAAAACATCATTAACAACTTCCAACACAGGGGGAATAGAAAGAGGCCTATGCTGAGGTAAATCCAGAAACTCCCTAATCCGTTTCTTGGATTGGGGATAATCCTGACTTTCCCATTTAAAATGTTCTCTGAGGGTATTTAAGGTATCACCAAAACAGAAATCCTCTGGAGGTAAGGCCGAAGGGATGGACTCCTCTGCATCTGAATCCTCAAAAGGAGAAAAAGCCTGAGAAAATTCCTCTTCATCAGCAGAAATGCTGGAAGAATCAGAACCTGAGCTAGACAAAGCCTCAGTGGAAACTTCCCTACTCTTTTTAGAAGGAGGAGGCTGAGAACCCCTAATAAGAGTCAACAAATCATTAGCCATTTTAACCATTTGGGATTGAGGGGAATGAGAAGAAGCTGGAGTCTGCCTTTTCACAGGCTTACGAATGGAAGATTTACCTGCAAGCCTGAAGGATTTGGGAGGCCTGGCAACCACCAAAGTTGTAGCATAGGTAGAAGGAAGAAGTTTGCTGTCAGAATGCAAATCAGAGGCCTCGGACACCAGAGTCAGTTTAGTGGCTCTGGCTCCAGCAGAAGAGGTGACCGGCAACAGGTCGGAAGGCAAAATGGAGGCTGAAGGACTAAGGGACTTGGACTCAGTCAAGGCCTGTGGTTGTACATCAGTGGACTGCAGGGACTGCAAAGGTGTCTCACTGGCTACCGCCTGACCTGCGACCAACTTAACCTCATCTGAGGATTTAGCTTTCTGAGGCCTATCGCAGTCCATATCCTTAGGTTTCTTTGGAACATCCAAAGCCTGAAGACCGGCGGATGCCATACCAATGAACTTAGGCCAAACTCCAAAATGCCTAGTCAAAATCTTAGCCCAACGATGGATAGTACGCAGATTAAAGGAGGCACAGAGATCACATGTGGGAATGTTGTGGTCAAGGCCTAAACATATAATGCAATAGGAATGAAAATCTCTATGGGGAATCTGTTTTCCACAGGTAAGGCAATTATTAACTTTTTCTGACATTCGTTAAGGCAAGAAAAGAGGATCCCCAATGGGGTACTTAGATGTAGTAGACTTCAACTCTTGTAGTCAGAAACCAATAAAAGTAAACTGCCGACTGGCACTCATGCATGAAAAGCTTTTGCTTCGGGCTCTGTGGCAAGGAAGACTGAGGAAGTGACATTGTCTGCCTCCTTTTGTATCAGATGCCCTGATGTCCTTGACAACCGATGGCAACCGACGTTATTTTTACTTACCTTTGGTATTCTGGCCAACTAAGGGCTAACGGGAGCCAGATAACCCATTTGTTAGGACTGCAACAGTGAAACACAATGAACATCTGAAACATGCCAATCAATAGTTACTGTAATTGTATTACTGGTACAATTTAAAAGCAGAACTTCTTTTTTTGTCTGTTTTGTAAATCAGCAAAGGAGCAAGGCACAGAAACACATGGCTTCTCTTTTTATCAATTCTAAGGAAGTGCAAAGTGGACAGAAGTAGTAAATGTATCTGATGTAGAGCACTAGACAAGAGAAGTGGACCTTTTTTTTTTTTTTTTACTGTTCATCTGAATAGATGAGGGAGTGGGTTGGCAGATTGGAGACCATGACCAGATGTTAGATGAGCCAGCTACATCTCTGATTCTCAGTACTTAAAGGAATCATATGTGAACCTTATTAGCTTCAAACATGTATTATAGCTATGTCTAATGCTAAATTCCTTCCTTTGTTTGATGCTATCCATGACAATGGCAGGATAGGCTACATAACACTAACTCTGAGTGGTCTTAATTCAATGCCCATTTGGCTATATACAGGTTTCTTAGCTTTCCTTTTGGAATCTCATCAGCTGCAGAAGTTATTCAAAGTGTATGTCTTTGCAAAAGAATAATATGGGAGTTCAGTAAAAATAGATAAGCTAATTCCTGTAGCTGAAACCCTGAATAAAGCATACCTCCAAGTGTGCAAATAAAATTTAATTAAGAAAGACTTGCAATTTTATGAATTGTTTCTCAGTTACCAATATTTATTAAAAAGAAAGATGTATGGTTAGTAAAAAGGATTGTAATGAATTGCATTTGTTATGAGATGTAATTATCCATGGTTTGCCAGATAATGCTAAATCACTGCACCAAACATTTGAGCTTACTCTCTCTACTAAGATCAGCTTTCCTGTTTGCAAACCTTGTTATTTAGAGGTGACAAGACTCTTTATTCTTAATCAGTTTCATGAGGCCATAGTTAATAAAATACTTGAGTCACAGCTTGGTGTGACTAAATGTAAAGCTTGTGACTAAATTTAAAGAAAGGTCATGGTGTGGTCTTTATTCCACAAAATGTCTGAGCAGACTGAACAAATTGTTCTGAGGTGTGAGGTTTTAATATGTTCATGAATCAAAAATCAAAATGATAAAAATGCTAATACACGAAATACCAAATCTTTCTTGGATGAAAGCAGAAGAGTTGTATCACTACAGAAAGACACATCATCTGCATTTTGTGTAATATTAGTTGATATTTCTAAAATTTGTGCAGTTATGTGAAACTACAAGTCACAGTGTTATTATGTTGCTGAAATCTATCTTTAAGTGGTATGGTATTCGTGATGAAGTGATATCAGACTATAAACCACACTATATGATTGAAGAATTCCACTATTTTGTGAGGTAATAGAAATTTAAGCGTATTGTATTGAGTCTCAGTCTTAGATGCCCACAGAGGAGTGACAATATTGCGGTAATGAGCCTGAAACTTAAAAACCCAGTTAAAAACTGTGACAATTTAAAGAATTTAGATTGCTTATTTGTTAGTTTTGGAACACAGGATCACAAGATTGCTGGCTGTATATCTTATGTCTAAAGGGCCTGCCTTGTACTCATTTCTAGTACCTAACAGTAGGAAAGGTGCTGTTGATCTGATGCAGGAGAGACAAGAGAAATACAAATTTTAGTGTAGAAAAGTACCTAAATGTCTTTCTGTGCTACAAAAGGGGGAAAAGTAAGGATGATTGTTGATTTTGGACCTTCATAGAAAAGCACTGTACCTGGCATTATGACCAGCACAACAGGACAGCCTAAAGAAGATTTAATTCAAGATTCTTACATGACAGTATATAGAAGAAACAGAAAACAAAGATTACATATGGTCTGGGTGAAGTTTCAGGACCCAGTTGAGCTGTTTACAGGATCAGAAGTAAAGAAGTCATCACCATCTTTAAGTGAAAATGATACATGGGTGTTAATTAATTTCAACATGATTACCCTGCACTGCATCAGACTGATGCTGATAGAAAGAATTATGATTGGATCTCCAATTATAACCACTTTATTTTGTATTTGAGACATGGATGTCAAGAAATGTAACCTGAAATCTTGAAAGAGGAATCTTGACGACCATGTCAAGAACACATGAACAAAAGGATTATGATCATAGAGACTTCATCCATGTTCTTCAACAGTCAAAGAGAAAATGTGTAGGAGTGGTATGAGTTTTACAGATTTGAAAAATGCAACACACTTACTGCTGCAGACAGACATTAACTACTACAGTCACTTTGCTATATTTGATAAAGACAAAAAAAGACAGTAGTAAGCACTGAAAACATTAGAACAACGTAATTAAGACTTCTGTTGGCCAAAAATAAGAAAAAACGAAGGAAATGGTTAATGTTTTAAACATTTTGTTTCAGTTCCTGTCACCATTCTGTGGTAACTAGTTACTGTACATGCTCTTCTGGATATTAGAAAATTACTTATCAAGCCTATCTTTTCCCTAGTTTCTGAGCATAATTGTGACACTCCATGTACTACAAAATGCTTCAGATCTACAAGGTACTATAAAGGACAGTACTTACCTTTCTGTTCAACCTACTATAAATAGCTATTGAATATATGGAAGAACAAACAGAGAACCAGTGTGACAGACTGATTATACATACTGCATACATTTTTAGTTTGCAGTTTGTACTGATCATATGAAGGAATGCTTTTTAGTTATATGTATCTATGTACTACACATGATGCCTATACTATTGTGATAGTGTAGTAAATATTTGAAAATATTGGTAACAGTACATTTATATATATATATGTATATATAAAATTTGTCTTATTTTAGGTGATGTTGCATATACATCTAAATGTGAATTACATAGTAACGATTTTTAAGGGGAATTACCATTACTGATATGTAACATTTGACCTTTTTACTTGTTCAGTTCAGTATAGGTTTTTCACTCAATCAGCTTGATGATAAATGTACTTTTGAGTGTACCAGTACTACTAGCATTCACATTCTTGGAAAAAATGCCTGATGCCTGACATAGTTGTGTTTTTGGAAGAATAATATATTAATTCCATGGCTGTAACTGAAACAGATAGCAATGACAAGGATGTAACAATAACAGACTATATATCCAATACTAAAATGAGGAGAGGAGAGTAAATCATGTGACAGAAGGACTGTAAGCAACTGGTTAGATGAGTAAAGACAAAGAAGAGGGTGCAGTGTAGGTAAACGAATATGCACATTGAGAAGGATGGAATAGCACTATGGTTCTCAAATGGGGTCACGTGAAGTGAAAGGAAAAACATGGCTTATGGTAATGGTGCTGTATTGAGAAGATGTGGTCCCTGGTCCCTCTCAATATCATTAATTGTTAAGTTTTTTGGAAGTGTAAGAAAAGAATACATTGGTCACAGAGTTATTGTGATTACTCCGTTGATGACAATTAAAATACTGTTGAAGGTGAGAATTAATGAATTACTGAGTTTCTACACTGCAGATTACACAGCAGATAGCAATAAGGTTGTTGGATTATTTGAGGGGCTACAAAGAGTTAGATAGTAGCTGAGACTGAGTAGTATAAGTGTGGTAGCTATGGGATGAGAGTGGGAGAGGATTTGAGCATAGATTAGGGTTTCAGACATTGATAGGAGTGGAATTTAGATTTAGGGAGGGGAAGTTTGGTGTTAAGGAGTAATGGGGACTTTATGCTTAGGCAGCAAGGAAGGGAGTTTTAATTTTGGGTAGTGGGAAGTTACTGAGAAGGAAGTTTAGGGCTAGGGAATGGGAGTGTGGTTTTAGGGCTACAGAGTAATCTGAAACTTTAGGTTTAGAAAGGGTGAAGTTGATTTTTAAGTTTAGGGAACAACAAGGGGATTTAAGGTTAGGTTGTGGAAGGGGAGGGTTAGCGACTGGGTGGGAAGTTTAGGGTTAGAGTTAGGGATCTGGTAGGACTATGCAAATCAAGAGGATGAAGTGGTGGGACAGCTACATAATTAACTAGGATCATTCTAGTGGGGTATAGGACACTTCTATTTCAAGCAACTGTCAGCAAGCAAGTGTCTTGCAATTTACTAGCATGCTAGCACTTGTAATATGCCCCTCCTTTTTTCTAGGCATAAAAATATACTATTTTATGTGTTCAATGATCATCATTCATTGCTATACAATTATACTTTCTAATTATCTTTAAAACTACATTAAATTACATGTTTTTACATCATATTAGATCTTCATTCAGTCGCAACAAATATTTCACCAAATGCAACTTTTCATATACACTTATTTATAGTCACAAAAGTGTTGTTTGGTATCACTGATAACCTAAATCTATGTAGATGATTTTATTTCTAATTAGATCTTGTGGAGTAAAGCAAAACTAAGTAATATATACAAATTTACACACAATATTTCATGGACAAGTAGAAAACAATTTTTACATACACAAGCCAGTGTACAGAAACAGCAGAAATAAGATCCACTACAAATAACTGAAGCACAACATTCCAACAGAAAACTTGATCAGTCATTGAACAATGCACTCATCAAAACTGTGAATGAGAAATGTTTAGATATAATTTTTTTTACAGGGCAAGCACCCCATGCCTGCTCCATGTGGGGGGCTTCACCCTCACACCTTCCTGACTTACATATATCAAGTTTAAGCTGTGGAGTACAGCTGGTCTCTTGCTGCTCCTAAAGTGAGGAGAGGAATGGACCTTTTTTAATTCTTTTTAATCCTCAGCTTATTGCTGGAAGTACCAGGTCAGGAAATGTGATGAGCAGACCTGCAGAACCAATGATTATTAGATGCTAAGACCTGCAGAACCAGATACTTTTTATGATGAAATGAAAAGTCATACATAAAACATTTTGAGAAAGGTAAAGAGCTAAAAACATGTGTGCCATTTTGGACCTACAATATTTATAAGAGTATTTATTCTGTTTTCAGTAGTATGTGGTACAATACCAAACAGACAACATCAACAGAATTTTGCTGCATGCTGACACAGATGAATATTGTAGAAGCTCTATTCCTCCCTAAAATAGAATACCCTCTTCATTAACCCATTCCCATTCCAACGTTAGGTATATGAACAAGTAGAGATTGCAGTTACATTACATCTGTATTCCCTCAGAATGGTGGCTGAGCTCCAGTATATGCAAATACTGATTATAGCATACTTACAGCAATTCTAGAACCTTGTAGCTAGATATTCCATTTAAGAACTACATAAAAGTTTCACATAATTCCTATAGAGTCAATCTTCTAAAATAAGTACAGGTTAAATACAAAGTGAGAAAAGGGAGGAGGGTCAGCCATCTTTGATAAAAAAGTGTTACAAATTGCTGGTGATCACACCATGAAGTGGTCCAGAAATATTTCACACACACGCACACACACACACACACACACACACACACACACACACACACACACACACACACACACACACACACAAAATCACCTGTTCTGAGATATGCACTAATGTTTAGAAGAGAGTCTAAATGAACTGAATTTTTTTGTTCACCATAAAACTTAAAAACAAAAAAATCACTGGCTTGTGCAACTACCAAACCTGTAAAATTGGTGTACTGATTGGCAGATAGTGACCCAACTGTGAATCAGTGGAGCCAGGTATGAGCACTGGTCCTTGACACTGCAGAAGCTAGGAAAGAGTGGTTGATTAAGAGTGAACAGTTTAAATGTTGTCTGGCCAGTATGGGTTTTAGCCTGGCTATGGCCCTCTGTATACGTTGCGGGCTGTATCTCAGGCAATCAGAAAGTATGGGGGGCAGTGCAATCAGACCATGTGCATGGGAGGATGTGTGTATGTTAGCACATGCACAGAAAACACATTCATACAAGTGAATGCCATCTGTGTGTGTGTGTGTGTGTGTGTGTGTGTGTGTGTGTGTGTGTGTGTGTGTGTGTGTGTGTGTTTTGTGGGAGTGAAGAAAATGAAAATCACTGTCATCTGTGTTAATATGTCTGGCAAGAGATTTGTGTATATTTTCAGATTAACTTGCATTGTATGCCAGCATGTCTAATTGTAAAATGTAGATATGTTTTTTTTTAAATGTTGAGTGTTTCCCTGTGTATACAGAATGTTTAAAAAAAGTTGTCAGCTTTTTGATTTTGTTTTAATTGCACATGTTTGAGAGGGACATTCTAAAGTACTGTGGAGAATCAGCTGAACAGTGAGTGATGTCATTAAAATGTTCCTGGTTGCTAAGTGATTATTTAAACAGTAAAACAATTTTTTCAAATAGTTGACTATTTTAAAAATAAGACAGTTGAGACTGCAGTTTGTCAAGTACTGAGCAGTTCTGTAAAGTGCTGTGCAGTCAGTGAGCACCCATGAAAGAGAACTCACCAAAAAAATTGTTAGCCTGTCTTTTGCCTTGCTGGTATGTATTAAATTAGATCAGGGACAGTATTCTTTAGTTATATTAGGGAAGCTTAGTTATCAAGATAGGGTTTTTTCTAGAGTAATGGACTCCTATCCTGCAGTTTAATTTTACATTTCCAGTGACTGAGTTTTAGTGTTTATTGAAAGCTATTGATTTACATTCTTGTAATCATTTTACTTATTATTAAATGTTTTTCATTACTTTACGTTGTGGCTGGAAATATACTCCCCACATCAGCTCAAAGGCCTGGTCTCTTATGGTCATAGCTATCATTTATTTTGATATTTAATTGTCATAATTGGACACCCCTTTGGAAGGGCATGAAGACACTCTGCTTGGTGGTAGCATTACAATATTATATTGGGGAAGGGACGCAGCTGGAAATCTCTGACAGGCTTTCCCAGAAGTGTCTGGATGTGTGACATTAAAATTTACTCTGAGTGTGAGAGTATCAGAGGTCTTAAACTGGGACACTTTGCTCTGATGTGTATGATAAGAAGATACATTTGGGGTGGGCAGAGGGATATAGTCCAGTTCCAGGAAAATAGAAAATGTTCCTGTTGTGCTATTAGGGGAAAATTGTGAATTATTACTTCTGTTTAATTGACAGTCTCATACTGGATTCAGTAGTGAGGACTGAAGCTCCTTAGTTATTGACCCAGGATAGTAAGGGACGTCATTTAATTGTCAACAGTACGGTGGGTATTGGCTGGGTGTCACAGAGGGGTTAAGGGTAGGCTTATGGGAGAAGATACTGTTTAGAATGAGCTAGGTCACTTTGACATAAGAGAAGATGGACAATGGTGTTGATCACTAAAAGTAGAACTGAAACAAAAATGGTTAAAAACCACAAATTGCTCTGGAATGGAATCATATCTTATATTGTTTTAATATAACAGTCTCAGAAAACTTGTACCCTGCTGTGTTATAGCTTGTAACAGTTTTTGGAAGGCTCAACCAATATCACACCATGAAATTATGGGGATCCAGTGTGAAAACACCTAAAAACTCATCAGCTTATGTCTGCATGCAGCCACTGAAAATTTGCTGCACCACATACACAACAAATAATCACTTCAATAAAAAGTCCCTCTTTTTAGTGGAATTCAAAGAGAAATGATAACACCTAGCTATAACATGTGCTCAGTAGCATAGTGCTATCTTTATCCAGCTCCAGAACATGCGATAACACAATGCCACCCACACTACTGAAAGAAAGGCTAGCTAAGGTTTCTTTTCAACATATTGTTTTTAGTGATCAACCCAATAAATAAATAACTAAATAAATAAAGTAATAAAAAATATGCAAGATTCAATTTTTTTAGCAAATGTTGTGCTTTTTTTTCATGTGAAGTAATACAAAGTGATATGACCTGTTTAAAGGGAAAAAAGAATGTTTGTCTTACTGTTTAGCACAAAGAATTAAGGCTATTAAGATGTTCACAAGCTACATCATGCAACCTTGTGGTTGATTCCTTTAATCTCTGAAGTCAAGATATGGAGTAAATAATTTAATTTAATTTTTAATTTATTTATTTATTTAGCTATTTGAAATGTGTTGACTTGGGTAGAACACTGGTACTGCTGGATTGTTTTCATTGTCAGCCCAAGATACAAAGCGTAACAAATGTGTCATTGGTTTATAACAGGGTATTTGCAATTGTTTAGAAAAAAAAGAATATGCACAGTATTTTGCAGGTGTGGCAGAACAAAAACAAGTTGTAGACATGAGAGAATACTTCATAATATTGAAGCCAAAGACAACCAAATACTATTTTATTTTGATTTTAATAATATCTTAAATTTTATTCTTGAAAGTTTGGAGTTCTGGCTCAAAAGCTTTAGAATGAGAGGAAACCGCATTAGGATTGATCATGACAGTACTGATTTTGTAGCTGTTTCAACACTTTTTTGCCATGTTAGTCATAAGCCAATAACCCATGTGCATAGTCGTGAAGGGATGGAACACTGCCCCAAAGTACAACTGGAGATTAAAAACCAGAGTCACGTGCTTGCAAAACTTCTCAGACTAAAGTGGATAGAAACTCCCTCAAAAATATGGCCATCTGAGCTGTCTGGTATAGTAACCAGGAACCAGTGTAACACACACCTTCCAAAAACACAAAAAGAAAAATATGCTGGAAGGCTCCAACAGCAGTTTAATGAAACATGTAAATAACTTAGCATTTTCATTCAACATGGGACTTCTTCAGGGTTATAAAAGTACTAAAAGCATTACAGTTTAAATACATGACTGCACCAATTATGACCCTCCCTCCTGAATAAAAGTGCTAGGGCTCAAGATGGAAAAACATACTAAACATCATAATCAGAGACAGTGAAGTCATTTATAAACCAAATATACTCCCTTACTTTTTATATGTAAAAATCATATCTAGTCTAATTTAATACAATATAAATATAAAATGTTAAAAATGGTCACGAAAACAATTCTATAATATACTGGCTTTCATTTTGAATACACTAGGATCATAGGATCATAGGAGGTCACTAGGCTAATGGCCCTGGGGCCCTTACAAGCATAGCCAAGAGTTTATTCCCAAAAAGATACCTCAATCAGCACCTGTCACCCCTGTCAATGAGAGACACAGGTGGAACCCCTAGGACAAATTTGTGGTTTCTCATGGACTCATCAAGGTTGATGAACAGAAAAGTTGTAGCATTTAACTGCAGCTCCCAGTCCAACTCTTTGAACTCAAGCAATGCCTATAGGTCTCCACCTATATTGATCCTCAGTACCCCATCAATAATAAAAGACACAAATTTCTTAAACCCTTCACATTGCATCTGATGTCTGTACAATGTGTTGGTTGATTGTCTGGTATAGTATGGCAGAAGTGAAAAGCATCTTAGTGAAAGTGGATCTATAGAACCCAAAAGCAACAACAAAGCTTTATAGTACCTAATGGTAGCAAAGAAGTACAAAGAAAAAGTGGGGGAGGGAGAGAAAGAGAGTGAGAGAGAAGAATAGTGCACAAGGTCTCTGGGACAAATCATATCTATCCTCCTGAATGTGCCACAGTAGAAAGAATAATATATAATACGGCGTGGAAACGCATAACTTACAGCACTAAGGCGCACCAACCCCGGATCTTGTGCCCATCCCGCTACATGTTTTGATTGGGAAAACTCATAGAGGGGGCTGGGAAGCACTAGTATCCTGTAAGGAAAACAAGATGTTTCCATCTTCAAAACTGAAAATCATGTCACTCACTCTTCCTTGTAAGCAGTGGAGAAGAGTATTTCCTCCCTGAATTCCATCCCAGGATGGAAACAGATGGATCAAAATATCATTACACTTTGAGAGACTCTAGCTACTAGTCTAGGCAGGGTACATCATTTGTAGGTATATAATATTTAAAAGTCTGCAGGCCTTGTTACTGCAACATGGACTACAAGCAGATACCAGAGTCTAGTAAGTTTGCTATGTTCATCTTGGGGCAAGAGAGTTTCCCGTGGGTCATTGTTTCTGGGGATAACTGACACAACCATGTGTAGAATCAATCTAGCTTAACCAAGGAATGAAGCCTGTTAATATTAAGAGTAAGCACCATCACAACAAGCATTCCTGCTCCTGCCTAACAGTGACCATTTATGTAAGCCAGAACACATGATCACATTAAAATATAGCAAAACTGGAGCACTCTTAGTTTCCTTAACTCCACTTAACAAGCTTATATGCTTTCAATGGAAGCCGACTCGATGATTAATAAGGGTGGGTACAAACAATGCCTATAAAACTATGTACACAAAAATAAGTACAGTGAAGGCCAAGGCTGTGAGGTTTGCTGGGCCTCAGTCCAATAACTGTCATATAAAAATTGTCATCATAAGACCAGAAAAGGGTCTGAAAACCCAGAACAGTGATGCCTGAAAACTCCGTCAATGACAACCAATGCTAAGATGAATGTGACAGCAAGCAGAAAGCAATCCAAAAATGGTTATAAAGTTATGGATTAACCTTGTTAACAAATCACGGTGCCACATTAAATCAACAAATGTTAAAGTTCAAACATGAATAACTATAGAAGGACCAATGTCAGCCACAACATGAGCATTAAAGGCAAAGACAACAATCAAATATGAGATGTTACAAAGTCGACTAACAAGAGCATTTAGAACAGATATAAAATAAATATAATCCAAGAATTAAAAAAAGATTATAACACATGCAACTGCAAATATTAACATGTAAAACATGACACTACTAAGGTACAACAATGTGAACACAGCAAACATAGTAAATAATAATAAAGCATTAAATTCAAAAAGAAAAATATAACAAAGGGGGTTGGAAATTTAATCTTCTGAGTTGCAAAAGAATGTAGTAGAAATTTGGCAGAATGACTGGCACATAGCTCTTAGCCAGGGTCTCTAAAGCAGTAACATTTATTTTCTTTTGCAAGGTGAGACATTAAAGACTTTTTGAATGATTGAAGTTGACTGAGCCTCCTGATTTGGCTTGGGATGCACAGATTGGAAATCTGTCCTCCATTTCCTTGAGCTAATCATCACCAACCAATCCCTTAGATTCAGAGCAACTAGTCAAACTCAGATCTCAGGTAGTATACCAGTGGCCCTAATCCTATGTGCTGGGTTTAACTAATCCAGACGGTCATGAAAGTCTAAGAAACACAAATGGAAAGCCATAGCAGGGCAAAACAACAAAACAGCTCATGACTGATACAAACAAACTAAAATCTGCATGGCTGCATTTTATTCATTATGCATTTAAGGTGGAGGTGGGATTACATCAAGGATCAGCTCTGAGCCCTTTCTTATTTGCAATGGTGATGGACAGGTTGACAGACGAGATCAGACAGGAGTCCCCGTGGACTATGATGTTTGCAGATGACATTATGATCTGTAGTAAGAGTAGGGAACAGGTGGAGGAGACCCTGGAGAGGTGGAGATATGTTCTAGAGAGAAGAGGAATGAAGGTCAGCAGGACTAAAACAGAATATATGTGTGTGGATAAGAGGGAGGATAGAGGAATGGTGAGGATGCAAGGAGTAGAGGTGGCGAAGGTGGATGAGTTTAAATACTTGGGATCAATAGTTCAGAGAAATGGTGAGTGTGGAAGAGAGGTGAAGAAGAGAGTACAGGCGGGATGGAGTGGGTGGAGAAGAGTGTCAGGAGTGATTTGTGACAGACGAGTACCAGTAAGACTGAAAGGGAAGGTCTACAAGAGGGTAGTGAGACCAGCTATGTTATATGGATTGGAGGCAGTGGCATTGACAAAAATGCAGGATTTAGAGCTGGATGTGGCAGAGTTAAAGATGTTAAGATTTGCACTGGGTGTAACGAGGGTGGACAGGATTAGGAATAAGTATATTAGAGGGTCAGCCCAGGTTGGAAGGTTTGGAGACAAAGCCAGAGAGGCAAGATTACGTTGGTTTGGACATGTGCTGAGGAGGGATGCTGAGTATATTGGGAAAAGGATGCTAAGGATGAAGCTACCAGGTAACCGGAAAAGAGGAAGGTCTAAGATAAGGTTTATGGATGTGGTGAGAGAGGACATGCAGGTGGTTGGTGTGACAGAGCAAGATGCAGAGGACAGGAAGAAATGGAAACAGATGATCCACTGTGGCGACCCCTAACATGAACAGCTGAAAGATGATGATGATTCATTCCCTACAAAAACTTCTCTCAGTATTGCCATAGTGGTGCTAGAAGCCTCAGAAGTTCTAAGGGAATTCATCGGTGAACATCTGGTAAAGTACTTTAATCAGGGTTTGATTAGTATCCAGAAATATAATACACTGTTCAAATCTGTTTACTACATTAGCTCAGGTAAGCACCTCCTAATTCCGATATGTTATTTCTGTTTGGTGTTTTTGTGTGTCTTGATTTTTTTTGTTAAATAGTAGTACAAATCCATGTTAGATGAACTGATTATAACACTTTGCTATACTACAGCCACTCCAGTGGCATAGAGGGATAAAACTATGACTACTTCCTAGGCTACCTGGGTTCAGTTAGCAGCACAGATGACTGATGGACTGGCAGGGATGAATGGATGTATCCATCCTAGGTACTTATAGGTGATGGTCCCTATGAGGAGGCATGGTCCAAAGAGGGGATTTATTCTCAGACATAGTAGATGAGTATAGGAGTGGGGTAGGGCATACAAAAAAAAAAGAACCGATCCCAGATGGCCGAGCTCCATGGACACTCCTAGGATCACAAATGGCCTCTGCAATACTGGAATAGTCTGTTGCATAGGAGAATGTCTGGTAGACCCAGGGTAGATGTGCAGCACTGGGGGCCAGGCCAACAGGAGGAGATCTGAGTGGACCAAAAAAAAAAAAAAAAAAAAAAAAAACTTTGCTGTGCCGGTGACCTTAATGAGCCAGAACAGAAAGTTCAGGGTTTGAGTAAGTTATACAACAATATATGTTTTAAACTACTTTAAAAAAAATGTTAATTTAAAAAAGGCAGATTACCTTCCTCACAGTGTTGACCTCTAAATCCCAGAGGACACAGGCATATGTAGGAATCAGCACCACTGGTTATACACATGCCATTGTGGAGACATAAGACTTTGTTGCACACTCCTGTGCTGCATTCACCTGTAAACAAAGATGGGAAAAGAATTCAGTGAAATTCAGCCAGCAGTGCAGTATCAAAAGTAGAGAAAGACAGATTCTGCTGTAAACCAACCCGGTAGTTTCTTTACTGAAGGCACTGCTTACCTTTCAAACATACCCTGTAAACTGAGTTCAGTGCTGTGCAATGTTATTCTGGTATGAAAATAGTTACACATCTCTTTTATGCTTGAAATGAAATAGCTGCTATTGTCCGTAATACTTTCTTCATGAATGACTAGAATTATGCAATGAAACAAATGATATATTCAAAAACTTTTCACGCTGTCTGGACACAGCAATCAACTTGCCCATTGTAAATGAAACATCACTTACAAGAAAAAGGTTTGGCAAACCTCCCTGACACACAGAAAGCTGTGATGTAAAAATAGCAACTTAAAGATTACACTACACACAAAACACAATACAGTCCATCTCAACATCAAATGTGCTTTCTCTGCAGTCTAAGAATATAAATAAATACAGTTTCATAGCCAAAGACAGTACAGAAAGCTTGTCTGAGAATGTAGTTTATTGTATTGTGTCTGATTGATTTTTTTTACACCTCAATCTTTTGGACAAAGAAAGTATATCCAGAAAATATAAACACTAGCTATCATGAAAATCAACTACAGTAAATACAGGTATTTTTTGTTGTTCTTAATGACTTGGAACACAATGCATTAACGAAGTTACTTTGTCTGCAGGTTTGAAACTTACCTAATATAATGTGCAAACATCACCACTTCAAGTCCCACAAATGTGCAATTCATTAGGAAGCTGCCACTAGATGCAGAAGATGTTAGAAACTAACTACTTAAAGAAGAAGTCCACTGCTACAATGCCATTATTTTAAAAGGTTGGCCATTTACTTATTTTTTTTTAATAGTAGCACTGTATAATAGCAATAATATACTACTGTACGGCTTGCTTATTTGTTTGACTGTGATCAAAGTATGCCAGCAGTAGGCAAACCCAGCATTACTCACAGACATAGATCATTGTTAAACATTAGAATGCTAAACAAAAACACTGTAATACATAACAACTAATAAACTGCAAGAATATATTCCTAGATATCCTTGGAAGTTAGCTAAAATAGCCTAAATAAATTGATGACACAGTTAAAAAATCATACAACAAAATATGTTGACTGACAGAGAATACAATCACAAGTATGCTAATGAATCTGGTTAAGATGGTGTCCTCATTAATAGTTTAATAAATTCCTTCATTGAAATATTTTTTGCCAAGAAGATGTTGGTAAAATTGCAGATGAAGTCAGAGCCTTTGGCAAGAATACAATTTTTGGTGCTGGGAAAATAGACTACAATAAGAATATAAAACGGAGTGATTCAAGAGATATTAGCAAGCTTTTGTGACAGTAGTTGTATTTTATTGTCTTTCAGTTCCCTATGCAACAAAGGCAAATTTTAATACATGTTCCCTGAAGTAAAGTACATGCACTAGTGAAGGGCATTATCTAGAGAGGATCACTGGATGACAGATGTGAAGTGATGCTGAAAAACAAGCTTCAGCCTATATCAGTTTGTTGGCATCCATTAGGCAGAGCTGTGATAGTAACTTACACATCTTATGACTGTAGGCAGCATTTATTAAGTCATGTTCCTGACACAAGACTACAACGTATAGTCTGTGTTCAGCAGAAAGATGTTACACAAGTCACTTCTGTTCTGCAGAGGACTAAAGCCCTGAATATGACTCAGATGAACTGGGAATAAATAATAACCTTAGAGCTAAAGCAGCCAGTTGGGGAAGGAGGGAGTGAGTGACCAATAGTGGGTCACCCATTCAAGAAGAAGGGTTGTGTCCCAGTCCACTGCAGTGCTGACACCTACTGGATGCACTCAGTGTCAGCTAACTCATCTAAGAAGAGGAGTGGTGTCCCAGTTCACTGCAGTGCTGGCACCTACTGGATGTAGTTAGTGTCAGCTAGCCCATCCAAGAAGACGGGCGGTGTCCCAGTTCATTGCATTACTGACACCTATCAGAAACACTTGTGTACAGCATGTACAATGTAAGTCATGGATGTGCGCTTGGCTCTGGCAAGCTGCATTCATAGAGTAGCCTTCACTGGCATTTATGTGGGTGCTTCCACATGCATGACAAACAGCATAGCAGACCCTCATGAGGTCTATACACATATAAGCCACCAGAGGAGACGCATCATCCAATACAAAAAGTCCCTTACTGGTACCTGGCTGATAGCCGCAGTACGACTGGCTCTCACCTGCTAGGGGTTAGAATACAATACAAAAGTGGTGAGTGCGGATAGCTGGCAGACCAGAGAACAAACTAGATTGTAAAAAGGCAAAGAAATATTTAACACAAACCTTAGCAAATAAAAGAATGAATATCGATGTCTGTTGTCCATCAAGCTTGTCATGCTACATCAATTTCCATCATCATACAGAACAAAATGAGCTTTTATTTTCTATTAGAGTGCTGATAGTAACATGTCTCTAAGGAATACAGAGCAAGCAAGGACACTGATAATAAATTAATTTCTGATGAAAATGCTGTTTTACAGCATTACTCATAATCCTAAGAAGTATAAGGAAAAAGAGAGTCTTCTCAGTTTATTTAGTACTTTCACATGCTAACTAGGCAGGCAACTAGAAGAGATATCATTCTTGCAATAAAGGTAGATGAATAAAGCTCTTGGTATTTGTTATATTGAAAAAGCTGTGCCAGGGGTCAGACTTACCATGCTTGTGAAAACTAACCCATAAGGGGTTCTAAGGGGATCCAGTTCCTGTCAGCCTGGGATGACATGGTTGATAGACTTTTGGTTACTGGCTAAGGCACTTGTCTCCCCTGTAGTGCCTTCTTTAGGCAAGGTCTCAAGAGCAAAATTTTAGATGCGAAAATATCACTCACAAACATATTAAATGTTATGCTGCTAAGTGCTAGGAATTTAAATCTGAAACTGCACTCTCTGGAAGCACTCCTCTTCCTCGAGGATGTTGACATCTGTACAGTCACAGAAACTTGGTTCAGGGCCGTAGAGAGTACCCTGGCCTTGCAAGGCTACAATGCCTTCCCCACTTTCAGACTGCAAAATGAATATGTGAGAACCAAAGGAGGAGGAGTATCTATCTTCATCAAAGACAGATACACTTCTAGACTGGTTAGACAGGAAAAATCCATGGAGTTACCCCAAGTTCAGCTAACTGTGGCTAAGACCCCCCCTTCAAGTCATCATTAGCTATGGGCCTCCTTCAATGAACCAAGATAACTGCACTGCTTATTTGGACCTACTTGAGTCAATCAAATTACAACCAAACACTCTAGTCATGGGCAATTTTAACTATCCCTCCATTGAGTGGGAAACTTGTATGAGTACCAGCATGCTTGCACAAAGGTTCCTGGACTTTCTTAACACTAATGCCCAGGAACAAATATTATGTAAACCCACAAGGGACTGAAATATTCTCGACCTGGTCCTTACCAACATGGGTGACAGGTGCACCACCAGAAGTATAGAACCTTCACTACTTAATTCTGATCACAAATCAGTCACATTTGAAGTAGCTATAACAACTGAACCTCTCTTAGGTGAAATCAGGCTAAACAATTTCACCAAAGCTAATTATACCCTCTGAAGGGATGGCAGATATAATTTCCAAGCTCCTGTTCCCACTGATGGCATTGACAACTATACTAAGTTATACACAAATGCCCTGTACAAACACTTACACAAATATATTGACACAGCTCTACCTGATAGGATCAAAACAAGATCCTCTAGAAAAAACATGCCTCCATGGTGGACTAGCATTAATAAGTTATACAACAAGAGGAAGAAGTTACTAAGAGTAAAAAAGGGATGTCCCACCACTGAAAGGAAACTCTTCTGCTTGAACAAACAAATAAGACAACTTGTAAAATACTCTAAGGGCAACTTCAAAAAATAATTAGTAACCATAGCTAATGATAACAATAAGGCATTCTTCAGCTATATCTGTAACCTAAAAGGTAGAACCCAGATGTGTGCTGAACTAGCTGTAGATGGCATCACACACACTGATCCTGTAAAAATAGCTAACCTATTAGCCAACAGGTTTGGTCAAAATTTCACCCCACTTGTTCCCTCCAAACATTCCCCAAAGCATTCCTTCTACATCTCCCCCACCTTGCATCTCCAAAGAGCAAGTCAGTAATGCTCTTTCCAAGGCCAAAATCACAGCCTCTATGGGACTGGATGGTGTCCCATGTTGTGTTGAAATGGTCTAAAACATGAGGTAGCAACTCCGTTTGGTAGTCTCTTTAACCACAGCCTGAGTACTGGTTTTGTCCCTGATGAATGGAAAACTGCAATCGGCATCCCCCTTCATAAAAGGGGTAGAGCAACAGACCCTGGAAACTACAGACCCATAAGCTTAACCATACATATCTGCAAGACCGTGTAATGAATCATCATGTGTCTTATAAATAATGATATAGTTGAACTCCAGACCCTTGATCAGACAGAGTTTGTTTTTTTAAAGGCAGGTCATGCCAGTTAAACCTGGTGGACTTCTTTGAAAAGATCACCAGAGCCATAGATGAAGGCAAATCTGTGCATATAGCCTACCTTAACTTAGACAAAGCCTTTGACACAATTCCACATTTGGGCATCATTGATAAACTCTCCCAGTTGAATATTAACCCTTATGTTGTCAGGTGGGTTGTTAACTGGCTAACTAACAGATCGCACACAGTTAAATTTGGGGACATTAGCTCACCCAGCAGACCTGTTCCCAGTGGGATTCCACAGGGGTCAGTGCTGGGCCCCCTATTGTCTGGAATACACTTCTCAGAAGTTCAGGCCAAAACAGAGGGGCTGTGGCTGACCAAGTTTGGTGACAACTGCAAATTAGGCACAATCACTGAATCCCCAAATTATGTCAATATACTTCAAGAGAGACTTCCACATACCAATGAATTGTGCCAAAGCCATGGACTCAAATTCAATGCTAAAAAATGCATTATGATCCCCTTTGGCAAAACAATGTTATGCCGGCAAACTATCTTATAAATAACAATACTCTAGTAACAACTCAGTAGTGAGAGGCTTAGTAATGCAAGTTGACTGTAGCCTAAACTTTGACCACCATGTGTCTATTGTGATAATGAAGACATTCTACGTCGCACACCACATTAGCAAAGGCATTGCCTCAAGAGTGAAAGATGGCATAACACCCATGTACTCGACCCTCATCAGTCCAGTAATTGAGCACAATGCTCCCTTTGGTTTGTACCTTACCAGGCACCTACAACAACTTGAGAGACTTCAGAGATTTCTAACCAGGAAAATTCAGGGTCTCCAGCACATTAGCAGATAGAAGTCACTCTCACTCTACTCAGTAGCATACAGAATGGTTAGAGGAGACTTGCGCTTGGCCTACAGAGCAATCTCAGATCCAAACCTAATAGAAATGCAGCAGATCTGCAAGTCAAATGGGACAAGGGTTACCCACTCACTCACTCCAGGGACCTTAACCTGGCCTGTGACATAAATAGGACCTGCTGGAGAGATAGATATATCTCTCAGAGGTTGCCACTCCTCTGGAATAAGTTCCTCTATGATCCTGTTTAACCATACCTTGGATGACTGGCTGGGAAACCATAAATTCCTGATAGGGATTTCACCTATCACCCTCCCAGATACTGGCAGTCATTGCTAACTAAGATCTTGAGTTTAGGCAAGATATTGGGTACACGTGCTTACACATAAAGACCTTCAGATGAATAGTTCAGTAATCATATATGAACCTATGAACCTATAACCTAAAGTCTCAGTTGCAGTCACAAGAGGAAACTGTGAAGGATGCATCATTCACTGCCTGCCACAAGGGACATTTCTGTCTTCCAGAGTTTTTCCTTCCACTTCATATCAGTATTTTAAATCTAATTTATTCCTTAAGAGTTGTGGGCTATAGTACCTTTCATATCACTGCAAGAAATGTGAATTATAGTACTATTTGTCACTGCTTACACTTCTGAATACCTACATTTCAAAAACTACACCTCAAGATGAAGGTCATCATGACAACAAAACTGAGAAGCATTACCAATCATTCGTCTGAGGGCTGATATACAAATAATGTCTCCATTTCATTTTTCAATCAACAATGGAAGCAAGAAGTTATCACTTAAGCTTCAGCCAAGGCAACAAAGGAGAAAAAAGGCATAAAAAAGAGATGACATGTAGCAATATACATAGGCTGACTGCTTCAGTTTTTTCTTTTTTTTCTACTATATGCTGAGTGACACTGTAGTTGCTACTAACCACAGTAACCTATTCCTTCCAAGAGAAACATTACTAAGTACTCATGTATTTAATAAGCACACATATCTGATGGAAAGGGACCCTTTGCATTAGCTTTACTGTTACCAGTGTATTAAAAACACCCATAATATTCTGCTTAGGGGCACTGCACATATTAAGGTTGAAACTGCTTCAGCCTATCTTATCAAAGGACATGAAGATCACTGCTGATGAATATCCTGTCTGCATGGAAGATGATGAAGGGTTCCACAGCCATGAGTGCTTGCAGGTCAGAGATTCTTCTGGCTGAAGTTATGGCCAGGAGAAAGGCTGTCTTCCAGGAGAGAAATATTAGCTCTGCAGAAGAAGCTGGTTTGAAAAGGGGCAGAGAAAGCTTTTTCAAGACAAAGTTAAGGTCCCAAGCTGGTTTGAAAAGGGGCAGGGAAAGCTTTTCCAAGACAAAGTTAAGGTCCCAAGCTGGTGTTGGTGCCCTTCTGGGGTCCTCAAGTTGCTAGACCCTCTGAGGAGCTGTTTAATCAAACGGTGTGAAAAAGAGGCTGCTCAGTGGGAAAATGAACAGAAATAGCAGAGGCATGAATTTTTATAGAGGAGAAAGGGAGTCCACTGTGTAGTAGGTCAGCTAAATAATGCAGGATGAGTGGGATGGAGGGCTCTGACATGTTGCCCCCCTTAGCCTGGATCCAGATGCAGAACCATTTTCCATTTATCTGCATAAGACTTTTTGGTGCTAGGCATCTGGCCTCTCGGATAACATCCAGAACCTGTTTACTGAGAATGGCAGATTGGTCAGGTGTTAGGGTATAAGCCAAGCTGCCAAACTGAGTGTCTGCAATTGGGGGGGGGGTCCATGAATTCCCCTTCCCTCTGGGTTAGGAGGTTTGGAATCTGAGAAAGATTCCATGGAGGCAGCAGGGACAGGCTGCGCAGCAAGTGGTACCAGTGCTGTCTGGGCCAGTCTGGAGCTATGAGAAAAGTCCTTGGTTTTTCCTCCCTTATTTTGAGCAGTACACTGGAAATGAGAGGTAGGGGAGGAAAGGCATAGACTGAGAGGTTTACCCTGGAGAAGGACAGGGCATCCACTTTCCAAGCCATGCAGTGATGTTCCTTGGTGCGGAATTTGCTTAGCTGATGGTTGGTGTGTGAGAGAAAGAGGTCGATCTGTGGGGTTCCCCATTTCTGAGCTATTAGGAAGAAGGTGTTTCTGTTTAGCTGGCACTCGTGGGGGTCCAAGAGCGTTCTGCTTAATTGGTCTGCCAGGGAGTTGAGAGAGCCTACCAGGTATTGTGCTAACAGGTGTATTTGCATAGGAGAGGCTGTGAACCAAAGGGTCATGGGCAGCCTGCACAGCGGTTAGGAGTGAGTCCCGCCCTGCTTGTTGATGTACCACCCCACAGTGGTGTTGTCTGCTTTGATCAGGAGAACCCCTGGAGAGAGAAGGGGTTTGAAAAATATTAAGGCCGGCTGCACAGCCATCATCTCTTTTTGATTGATGTGCAGGGGGAGCTGCTGGGGGTTCCATTGGCCCTGTATGTACCTGCCGTCCAGGTGTGCACCCCAAGCATAGTCTGATGCATCTGTGGTGAGGGTCTGGGTGATGAGGTGTGGGGAGAAGAGCAGTCCCTTGTTGTGGGAGCAGGTTGTTGCCCACCAAAGAAATTCCTTCCTCAGGCAAGAAATAATAGGCAGAAGAGTTTCCAGATCTTGAGAGTGTTGACACCAAAGGCTCTTTAGGTACCACTGAAGTTTCCTCATATGCAGTCTGGCATATGAAAGAAGGAGTATACAAGAGGCCATGAACCCCAGGGCTTGCAGGAATTTTCTTGCAGAAAGCTGGGGCCTGGTGGACAGTTGAGAGAAGTAAGCTGATAGGAAAATTTGTTTCTCTGGTGTAAGGCATGCCATCTGGGATGCTGTGTCCAGACTTGCTCCCAGGAAGATTATCCTTTTGGTGGGTACCTGTTTGGATTTCTTTTTGTTGATTGTGTACCCTAGGGATGTTAGTAGGTCCTTTACAAAGGCCAGGTCTTTGAGCAGCTTTTCCTGGCTGTCTGCCTGGCAGCTGCTGGAGGGTGAGCATTTTGAATTCTGGGATCACCAGAAAGATGATTAGAATGGATAGACCGAGAATGGAGCACCAGGTGCCTTCTTTTCTGGGTACCCGAAAAGGTCTGGAGTAGAAGCCTTGGCCTATCTGCTCTGCAGGAATGTGCTCTACTGCCCCCAAAGAGAGCAGGGAATGGATTTGCTTTTGAGCCTCTGCCCACTGATTTGGTGGCAGATCTGGGAACCCTTTTGGGATGAAAAGGGTGTGGAAGGAGAATTTGTACCCCTGAGACACAATGCTCAGAACCCATTGGCCCTTGGTAATGGTGGCCCAGGTGCTTGAGTGAAAGGAGAGTTTTCCTCCTAGGGGTATGTGAAGGTGGGCAGAGGTGAGGTTGGGAAGGGGCGAGTCATTGTGAGTTCTTATGATAAGGAGGTGGCTTATAACTCCCTGGTTTTGAGTCCACTGCTTAGATCTCTGCAACCCCTGGGTCTGCTGCCTGGGGGGGGTCTGTTTTCACGGGTCCTAGGCTGGCCCTGTCTACTTGGAGCAGGAAAGGACCAGTGCTATGAGGGAAAATGCCTGCTGAACCTAGGGGCTGGACCTGTAAGAAATCTTTAACAGTCTGCATAGATTTTGCTTTTTCTACCATCTTTTTTAAGACATCTTAGTGCCAAACAAGTTATCTTTGTGCAAAGATGCATCCAACAATTTTGATTTGACATGGCCTGGCAGGGGTTGTTCCTTAAGCCATGCATGTTTTCTAATAACAGATCCAGTGACGGCTGCCCAGCAAGAAGCTTCTAGGGCATCAAAACCACAGTGTAAAGTGTGTTTAGCTACTTGACCAGCAGAGCGCATTAAGTCCTGTAAATCTTTAGATTCTGCCCATGCAGGAAAGGAGGAAATTTTTTGTTTAAGGAGTTCCAAGGTACATTGCTGATACTTAAGCACATGGAACTGACAATTTAGTGCCCTGATAGCAAGAGTAGCTGAGGTGTATACCTTTTTACCCCATCTGTCCAGTGCTCGGGAATCCCTGTCTGAGAGAGTGGGATTCTTAGCTGAGGTTGCTTTAATCCTTTTAGGACCTTGAATAATGACCTCAGGGTCTGCTGTTGGATTTTTAAAAAATATATTTTTATGATTTAGGGACTCTGTAGTACCTGTCTGGTTTTCTGGGAGCAGGAGGGAGGGCATCTGGAGTCAAGCTGGATTCAAGGAAGACATCATCCACCACATCTAGGACTGGGGAGATCGCTAAGGGCCTGTGTTGTGGAAGGTCCAGGAACTCTCTGAATCTCTTTTTAGACTGTGGGTAGTCTTGACTCTCCCATTGTAAATGCTCCCTTAAAGTATGCAGGGTTCCCCCAAAAGAAAAATCCTCTGGGGGAGAGGCTGAAGGAATGGATTTCTCTGCATCAGAATCCTCATATGTAGAGAGGGGCTGCATGTCTTCATAGTCAGATGCATTGGATTCATCTGACTCATGTTCAGACAAAACTACTGGAAACAGATCTCTTTTCCTTTTAGAGGGAGTGGCTTGGCTTCCCCTAATCAGCATGATAAGGTCTTCTGCCATTTTAAGCATTTGAGATTGAGGCAAGGGAGCAGGCGCCTGAAAATGGGTAGTTGGTTTCTTGTGTGTGGTTCGACCCCTTGGCCTAAGGAACTCAGTTGTTTTCAAATGAATGGTAGCCATTAAAGAAGTTGTTGGTTTATGTCAGGATTCGGTGTTGAGAAGGACTTCCTCAGAAGCCGGTGCCTGCACAGCTGCTCTGGACCCATCCAAGATAGAGATGACTGCAGGATCCTTAGACAAATAAAAGTTCTGCAGCATACCAGACTTCGAAAGGGTCTCGGTAGTGGCCTGCGAATTAACTGAAGCGGGCATTAGGGACTGTGAAAGTGCCTCACTGAGTTCCGGAGGACTGAAGACCACCTTAACAGAAGCGTTGTGGGAAGGTTTTATCCTGTGCGGTCTGTCTCTGTCTTTATCTTTACATTTTCTTTGGAAGATCTGCTGTCGGATGGCTTACCAAAGCCATATCAGAATTTGAGGACTGTAAACAGAAATATCTGGCTACAATAAAGGCCCAATGATGAATAGTTCTGGCGTTAAACAAAGCACAGAAGTGACAACGAGGGACATTGTGGTCTGGACCTAGACACGTGACACAGTAAGAGTGGAAGTCCCGGTGTGGTATTTGCTTTGCATAGGCAAGACAATTATTAACTTTTTCTGACATCGGTTAGTGCAAAAAAAAAATGATCCCCGATGGCTTACTTAACTTTCAAAGACTTCAGCTTCAATTCGGAAATGAAACTCAGGTAGCGGCCAGCCGGCAGTCATGTGAACTGCTTCTGCTTTGGGCTCCACGGCAAGAAAGACTGGTGTAATGGCATCGGATGCCTTCCTTTATACCACTGAAGACCCTACATCAGTCCCCAAGTGGCAGCAACTGATGAAGAAATACTAAGTCTCTGGTATTCAGGCTGGCCGAGGGCTACCCTGGCAGCGATAACTCAAATGTGATGACTGCAACAGTGAAACACAAAGAACATCACCAGGCTTACTAGTGCTTCCCTTGTTGTTAGACCTTATAGCTATTCTGTATCCTGATGAACATTTACTGGCTCCATGGAACACTTTTAAAATAACTTTTCTTTTGTATTAGCAGTAAACATTTCTACAATGCTGTTTGCTACAGGGGTTATAACAGTTATTATTCTGTGAGGGACTCCTTGGTTGTTGTTTACACATTGGCTATGTGGTGCTGTTTTGACTTATTGTTTTTTTTTTTTTTTTCTTTACCTCCAGCTCAGACCCCTTGGCTGTCTCAAAACTGTTTAAGTTGATTACTTTTGAAAGGTACACCATTATCAGATTTAGCAAAAGCTGATATGCTATTCATTGACAAAATGTTTTCTAAAGCAAGAATGGCAGTAGATAATATAGATATTACAGGAAGTACCCCTGAAATCCTCTATTTATAGTAATAAATAATCATTTTTGTTTATTGGGTTAAGTGTACCACAGAATTAATTAATACTTACATTCATGCAACATGCTTTGTGTGACTCCCACATCTGGATAAGAAAACAAGTAAATTTCAGACTGTTAATCTGACAAGGCAAGTAATCATGTATGTTTACCTATTAAGCTATCCATTGTTTGAGACATATCTTCTCCATAACAGTGGCCTTTGTTTCTATTAATCAAAATGAGTTTCATGTGCAGTCTCTATACATCACTTATGTAATGGTTTTGTAATTCTTAACCTTGAATCTTTTAACAAAATGATTATCCAAGAAACTGTAAATTCATCTTTGCATGTTTTTCATAGCTTTTGACAACTGCATCATTTGGAGGATTTTTGTACAATGTACCAGTCATGCAAAATGTTTCATTGACTAACATTGCATCGTTTTCTTCTCTCTGTTTTTCATTCTTTCAAAGTCAGGGTCTTGGCACCATAAATTCTATTACTATTTTATACAATATTCTTTTACTTTAATATGTATCTTTACTTTCTTGCCTTAATCATAAGATGACTATATATTTAGACAACTACATTTTCTCTTTGTGTTTTATATCATGCTCTAAGCTGTTAAAATTGTAAGCTTAGTGACTGTCACCCCAGTTTAAGAGGTGGTTTTGACTTGGGGTTGTTAAAGTTGGATTTAAGTGACTTATAACTGTTTAGTAATATGAACTCGTGTTAATATGTGTAAAACTGTTCATAGTCCTAAACTATAATTAATGATCTAAGTTTATAAAATATTACCTTTTATCTGCCACCTTGCATTTGGCTTCGTTCTGCTTCCAGGTCTAATTAACTTTCATCACCCTTTAATAGTGCTATATATTTTGGGTTGAAATACAGCATTAGTGGATACAAACCAAACCTTGTTAATACCTCTCAAGTGCTTTTGGGCACCTTTCTATTCTTTCACATTATATTTTGTTAATGCTCTTAAAAGCAGTGCTGCTACTGTAGTAAGTCTTTAATGAACCCTGTCTCTTTAACAGTTGGACTCATGGCTTTGTTAGCTGTGAAGTTTGTCTGGGTACCCCCCCATGATGCCAGATTAAAAGTGGTACTACTATATACACATCCAAAGGACACATTGAATGCCCAGATACATATTGGGAGGATATGCAGTCTGCACACAGAAAGCACCACAACCAAGAATCAAACGGGATAGTCCAGCACTTTAAGACAGCAATGCTAGCCACTGAGACATTCTAAACAGAGTCAAGGAAAACTTAATTAGCCCATACATATCATGTTAAACAAAATATTTACAAGTGGACATATCCCTGATATGTGGCACTAGAGTGTAATTGCATCAATTCATAAGGACTGGGGCAGAAAGCAGAAATCATGTTAGATACAGAGAATGTTAGATCTAGCAGACTGACCAATGTATACAAAGTTAAAGAGACAGCACACATCCCTGGGTGTGTATAAAAACAGTAGTTTATTTGTAAGCGCTTTTGTGTTGCTGCATGCAACGCTTCATTAGACAGTTAAAACTAAAAACATTCTCTACAAGTTTAAAAGTAGAAATTACTAATGAGATAATAGAACTAAAGCACTAAGAAACATAATGGATAGTCATTATGGATATCTAAAATGGCATAGGTCACCTACCTCTATTACCTACTAAGAGGGGATATTGACTTTTGAATATTGTGGCAGTTTTGAGAGGTAACAGCAACACTTAATGAAAGTGCAAAAGTGTATGCTATTTATCTTGACCTGCAAAGCATTCAACAGCATTTCACATAAAGGAATAACTGTAAAATGAAATATGTTGAGTGCCGATTCATACATAATTCAATGGAATAAACAATAGTCAGGCATCAGGACAAACAAACGGTTGCTGTCCTGAGTACAATTAGAAATTAATTGCCAAACTTACAATGGATAAAGAACAGTAGTTGGAAGGAAATATGCTCAGTGGACTTGTACTCAGAGTCCAGTATCATAAAGGAATGCCTTACGGAATAACTGCTGTATTTTGTTTCATTGAACACTGCTCCCCCTTTTTCTGTACAAAATAGTATGAACACTTCAGAGGTCATGAGTGTTACTTATTCTTAGAGTATTCATCTTAGATATAAATTTGAGAAATGGAATTTGGATAACCAAAGATGCTGATGACTAAAAACTTTGGAATATAATTACTTCAATAAAATTCTCACAAGTTGTCCAAGATGGCCTCCAAAAATGCATACCTGGTATATTGGTAATGACTTCTCCATTAATGTCAATAAATATAACATTACAGAATTTGGAAAAAGGGCTTAAATTGTGACAAAAATAAATGATAATATCAGAAAAAAACTACACCATATCTAAAAGTCTAGGCACAGTGGCAGACAAAAATACAAACTGGCTTGTCTTTAAGCTAATTTCTTATCAAATGTCTAGGTTTGGAATATTTCACTGAAGAGACTAACAAAATGGTGAATTTAATATCAAAAATTGCTATATCTGAGGGAGGGGGCTAGATGGCCCTTTGAAAGCAGTAACTTTTTAGAGTTCTGCAATAAAATCAAAATAAACAGGAAAATATTTACATCTAAGGAAAATGAACTTACACACTATTTTATAATAGTGTAAGCTTACTTGCCTCCAAATTTTGTGAAGTTTCACAAACTTTTTCCTGTCAGAATCTTTTGCAGACCTGCAGCTGATGACAACAACACTTCAGGAGTTATCTCTGAAAATAGATGGCTTTCGGGAGAACTTAGAAAATCTGAAATAGAACTGCTTAAAACAAACTGGCATTTTTAAAGAAATGTTCCAACAGCACCAAACTAAAATATCTGACATTGAGAATGCTCTAAATGACATGGAGGGGAGATTAAAGGCAGAAGAACCTGACTGAATATTTATTAAAACACTTGTTTATTAAACAAAAAAGATGACCTTGAAAACAGGGCAAAAAGATGCAACTTAAGAATATTCGTTTCTTGGATTTAAAAATAATTAAATCTACAGGAAAGACTTTTTATAGCATCAAAAGAGCACATAGAGCTACAGGTAAACTCATGCCTTCTACTTCAAAAACTCCCCCAAGATCTATGGTAATGAAATTCCTTTCTTTCATTGATAAAGACTTCATTCTTAAAACACCTTGGCAAAAAACTAACATTAAAATATGGTCAGAACCGCATACAATTTGATAATGAATTTCAGCTAAAACCTTAGAAACTAAAAATGCTGGCCTCTTATGATAATACTCAAAATGGGATTAAATCTCAAGTAATTTTCCCTGCTAAAATAAAAATTCATCTATCAAATGGTATCAGAATTTTCAACTAATTAGAAGAAGATTCTTCCTTCATTAAGAACAATAACCTTTTGCCAAGTACTGAAGACATGGGCTGGACATCCCCCACCTTAAAAAAGATGTCCTAAGAATAACTCCTGGCCCAATGCAAAGAAGAAGAAACAAACAACAGATATAACTAGAACATCAACACAAAGACTATCCCCCGGATTCATGAAGTTCGGCGCAAGTCCGGCGTAAGGCTTGCGCTGGCCGTGCGGCATAGATGTGGAGTAGATGCGCCATATGCATATTAATGAAGGCGTGCAGCCGCCACAGCCACATGCATAGTATACGTGCACGAGTGCAAGGGGCGTATTGAAGTTGCGCAGGGAGGCATGTCAATGTCGGCTTTCGAGGAGCAACCTAAACTGCTGAATATTATATTCTGCCAGCAATAATAATCATACCTATCAGTGTCCATGGAGACTGAAACGTATGCAAAGCAGAGTCCCTGTGAACAGAAAATGAAGACTCAAACACAAATGCACGGTAGGGAATAACGGGTCCCTACCCATGAACAAATGACAGGAAAACCGTGTGCCTGTAGTCCAACGTAGTATTGATAGCTATACCATGTGGAAGTGAAACGTATCAGATGTTAGCGTGCCGCCAGTAGGTACGTCCAGTCCAACGGAGAGGGTCTCCAGCCAACCCATAATTTGAGGGAGGGAACATAGCTGTGCAGATGTGGCCATAACAAAATACATGAGGAGAAATGTAGATATAGGTAGTGACCGTATGTCTGAATCATATCCCACAAGCCATGTAATAGTCACATACAAAAGGTATGTCCATATTTCACATACCAGATGTGATAGGAAATAGCATACACATGGAAACAAAACAGAAGGAGCATATAAATGAGCCATAACAACACGGACACATGTAGACTGAAAGGAACAGTATAATCCGTACCGTCGACCAAGATTACCACCTGTCCCATTTGCGAGCGACAGTCCCTCTGTGGGCAGATGTGTCCTGACACAAACATGTAAAACTGGTAAATGTCCAGAGAATATAGGACATAATTCCTCCGTAGACGTCATGCAATAGTTGCATTAAACATATTTCACTGGACGTATAATACATAAATGTCATAACAAACAGAATAAAATACCGAAATTCTACAAGAATAAGCTTAGATATAGGCAGGAATTGTAAGTTCTATCTGCCGAACTGACCGTGGGTATGTGTTGGCCTGTAAAATATGCTGTGTTCACTGCAACTGTCACAGTAGGGTTGCCACCTTTACAAATGGCCAAAGTGGGACATGTTTGGTACAGACATCAGACTGTACAGGCCGACACATACCCACAGCCAGTACAAAGGACAGAACATAACTGTTTTGCCTACAGAAAAGCGTATTCCTGTAGCATTTTAGTTGCTTATTCTGTTTCTCATAACAGTCAGGTATTTCAGATACAGAATTAACTGTTTAATGCAACTACCACATAAAATATAAGTAATATGTTTGTCCTAAAATCTCAGGACATTTGCCATGTTGATAATCACATGTCAGGACACAACTGCCCAAAGAGGGACTGTCCCTCGCAAAGTGGGACAGGTGGTAACCCTATGTCACACTGTGGCCAATTGAAAAGGTGGAAACACAACCGTTGACTGAGGGGAGGCAATGTCCACAATGGTCGGACATGTGTAAGGAATAGCTTGGACATAGGAAAAGGGGCTATCCTACCAATGAGTAGAACAGGCTGGCAAAATCCGGAGGTCAGCTGTATAATCCGAATGTGTATGTGACACAGTCGAATGGGTAGTACCTGGATACACCAACCAAGCAATGAAAGTGAAGTAAGGGCGTGTACCTATGTGCGTGAGGTATAGCATGTGGAAAGCAAACATGGCAGGGTAGTCCACACAACCATAAAGGTACCCGACACATGTAGGGTAGTCAATGTGTAACTCCGACCGTGTCATGGGCCAACAACCAAAGTAGTGCTCTATGGGGTGTGAGTAATTCACGTGTGAGGGGTTTGTGTTTAATGGTAAATTCCTCAAAGGCGATACTTGTGTCGTATGCAGAAAAGGTGAACCAGAGGTGTATGAGGGGGCAGCGGGTGAAGTGGAAAGAAACACAACCTCATGTAGAAACAGCTGCAAGACAAGCAGACAAGCCATAGTGTAGAACACAATCCCACAAACATATAAATATGGAAATATGCGAGACAAATGTATAGATATGGCACCATCACATACCCACAGATGGGTCCTAATGGAACTGGCCATAACAAACGCAACACACCTGGATGCATAATAGCCTACCCAGCATACCCTCCACAACACACAACCTGCCACCATACCAGAACATCCACCAAATCCAGCCGTACTTGGTCCACTGGTTTGTTGCAGAAACAGCTACACACAGTGACCCCTACGCATATGTAGTAGGTATTGTCACCCTAGGCAGTGTCAGGATTGCAAACCATGTATCCCCTGCAGGTAAAACCCCCTGCACGTTTTCGTGAAGCCACAAAAATCTTCGTTATCTAACTTGTTTTGGTCTTGACCAATTTTTGGGATATCCCTCACGGGGTGACCAACTTGTGTAAATAGTAGAATGGGTACGACGACATGATGTCCAATCCAGTAGATATCTGGACACAAGTCAGAACGTGCAGTGGAGGTCCATGACACTGTCCATCCCTAAGTGGGCATGCATAACCTACCACCCAGGATAAAATACCTTCCCGTGACGCACATGTCCAGACACGAATAGGAGGGAGAATATAATGCACACATTTGCAAAGTGGAAAACGGCATGAGGGCGAGGAAGACACTATGTAAACAGGTCAACCCTGATCAAGTGTGAGGGACACTGACTGTGTGCAGTCGTGACTGACCATACCTGTCAACCTGTGTGAGCAAGATATCTGGACAGAGCCGAGAATATAAGTGAGACAAAAGTCCAAAATCAGGGACAATCTGTAAACATATCTCTTAGAAACATAGAATTTGATAGAATAACAGTTTTCACATTGGCATTAATGTCTGGAGTATGAAGTCTGAAACCCAACTGTCTGTCAGCACGTTCCGACTGTAGTCTTTAATGCCGAGCTACTGCTGTGCCAGAACACAACAGCGTATTACAGAGGTCTGTGCCATTACCACTCAACTGTCCGGATATTCGCAGAATAACTAGGGTCACCACCTGTCCCACTTTGTGAGTAACAATCCCTCTGTAGGCAGTTGTGTCCTGTGAAAAAAATCAAGATAGCAAATGTCTTGAGAGTTTATTTCCCAATTTACTTTAATAGTCACATAAAATGGTTATTTTATATATGAATCCTCAATATGTTATGTGAAGTAGCATAAGCAATTCAAATGTTACTAGAATAAGCTATTATATGTACAAAAAAGGTTAAAGTTCAGTACTATGCATGGCTGTAGGTATGTTTTGTCCTGGAAAATCTGACATCTCTGCAGAACATGTCCCACTTTGGGCAGTCGAAAAGGTGGCAGCCCTAAGAATGACCACAGGTTCGCACCATAGTGTTGGTGTGTGCCTCCGACAATCTGCACCAGTGTGGTAAATAGCTGAGGATTGACGTCACTAAATAATGAGAAATATCCTGAGTATAAGACTCCACAACCTGCAGAAAAGTCATGCTAATGCAAAACCTAGCATTCTATCAACGTTATAAGCTTGTAAGAGAAATCGTTAAAATGTGTGCCTAATTGTCCCCCCATCGTGTAGGTTTTGCGCAGGTTCGGTGCTCTAAGAGGTTGAGAGGTATGGTCCGTACATATTTACACTTGTGTAATGTACAACCGCATACCTGTAGTCACTTCATGTCCAAAAATAATAATCCCCATATGACTGTATACAGGTAATAGTCAAATGTGAATGGGAACACCCCTCACCGTGGAGTATGGACTGTAACAACCCCACCCATAATATGTAATGCCAACAGAATAAGCTGCTGACAGGTGCCCAAACACCTGTGTCTATAAACACAAGTAAAACTTGAAAATAGGGAGATAATCCCTGTCCATATGCTTCGTCTGACATTTGACCTCGGCCAGGGAAGTTCCGTTCACCAGGTGGACAAGCCTAAACCCAGATCACTACATGAACACCCTGATAATCAAAGACCTGTATGTGGCTGGACTATATGCCTTGGTGTTCTGCATATCCTTGGAGTGATTAACAATGCAGCCGGAGTCCACAGCAGTAGGCAATAGGAAATGTGTAATATGTAGTACTGCCTTTTTCCCAGCAGGAGAATGGATGCCTGTGTTGTAGGTGAAGCGGTGAGGCGTATGTTGATGTAGCTAAGTACTATGGGTATGCATATCAATGAGGGAGAACACCAATAGAATAGTGGTTCCGGTATCCGGCCAATGTAAATGCAGTCCTGGTTGACCTACGACCACTGCACATATAACTTGAAAGTGTAATGAAAGCATTCGTGCAGTACACACATTTAAATATGTAAAGGTGAACGTGTGTTTCGCAGTAGTCCGTAAAACGGAATACAGATATGTAACTGTTACGGTCAGAATTATGAAAGTTCATGGAAGCACAATTATCTTTGAAACATATGTAACCCACAATACGGATATGCAAGTGCGCCTGCGCGTGTATAATCCGCTCACAGAATAGAAAATGAATGGTGTTTTCCCCACGTTCTATGTACATGGCTCATACCTGTTAAACCCGTAAAGTACGAAACCGGACAAAGCCATGACAATAACTGGTACAAATAGGGACAATCCCCAGATATTGCCCTAACAAACATAGAAAGTGGATAGAATAACTGGTGTGTCACTAGCATGGACTCTCTGAAGGGTATGAAGTCGTAACCTGAAATGTTTGTCATTATTTACCAATGTCAGTCTTTAATGATATGCCACTAACTTGCCAGATAGACACAAGGTTATGAAAAACGGAGCAAAGATAAGAGGCAAACAGCTGTACATGCAGCGGAAATCTGTACAGTTGAAAGGTATGATATGGAGATATATATACACATATATCCACAGACATAATCCAAAGCAAATTACGAGATGAGGAATGTACAGACATATGTATATATGTACAGATATATATATCTATACACACACGATACATGAATAGATATATAAACAACAAACATATGTCCCTGTACATATAACACATGTACATAAATAGGTCACGGTATAGCTAATATGGATAGACAGACAGACATGCATGAAAGGAGAATACACCGATGGTTTCCAAACCATTTCCCGGAAAGTACCAGTGTGACAGGGCCTGCAAGTTCTACACGTTAAACATGGATATAGGTGTCCTTTGCAGGACCCCAAAAATTGATCCGTATGAAGTGCGAACCATCATAGATGTGAAAGACGTCACAGCTGCAACTACGATATAGCTGTACATGCAACAATAGCAGGTGCAAGGGTAATAACACATGGGTCGATTGAATGTATGACGTATGAGCTGATATCCGCAGAGTGGAGCATGCTCGGAAGTGTCCTCACACTTTATTATCGCTCACATTAAACATGTCTAATGGGTACTGTGGAGGTATGTCAGGTATGGGAATCATGGGTATGCAGAATTGGGCCAAGGTGTTGGTTGGCACAGATCTATTAGGTACGCCCCATGGGAGTGATCAATATACCTATGTGGGTATAGCACACACCCACATTCACCAAAAAGGTGCAAACCATCCACTGGATATTGTGTAAACCATTGGGGGAAGACGTAGGGACCTATATCAGTGTCATGTAAGCGATTATCATGGATGGACACGCATACGACCAAGATGGTAACCATACCTGCCAGAATGTCAGAATAAGACAGCTGGACTAAGGCATAATACACGACAGACAAATAGGGACTATATTAAATATACCTCAGACAAAGTCAGACCGTTGATAGAATAATTGCGTAGGTGCACAGCTAATGGTGATGTCCTACAGCAGTAAGGGAAATGTACAGTATCTGTGGCCTGATGTGGTGTCAATGTCTGTGGAAGCTGTACATGTGACTACTGTCATGCTATGACACAGTTGTGATGTTCAACAGATCTTCTATGGTAGACTTCAGTGACACCTCCAGTAGCTGTGCACAGGCTTTTAGGATGTCCAGTGTACCACATCAACTGTATAATCAGTCAACTAAGGCTATAATTGGACCATGTGTGGACAATTTGCAACAGGGTGTATACACATCCCATCTACTGTGTGGCTACGTGTCTCTGGCCATCCCCCATGGCCATGTGTGCACATGTGTTGGCCAAATGTGTGTGATGTCCATCTATCTCACATGTCTGTGTTGTCCCATATGACATACACCCATAGATGTCAGACATGTCACCATCCACAGGGCTATGCAGACAATGGGTTATATGTTTGGTATGTGGGGTATGGGTCATGAGATAGTGCGACAATATTGCAGCCAGAACACTACGTGTCTGGGACATGTCAGATGGCACATCACAATGTGTGCACCCAATGCAGGGGCATATAACACAATGGTGACACCTGTGGGCTGACCATTTCACAGCTCACTGTGTGGTACTGTTTGCGTACCACACATGTTGTTCCAATGCAATACTACATATGCCTCCATTGTAGAACACCTCCACCGTTGTATGCACAGCTGACCACACATGTAGCAATGACAACTATTGTGGTTGCAAGTCGGTGTATCATTTCATTAGTATATATTGCACATGAGTGGCCTGTGTGACTGATGGGTGATGCGACCTGTATATCGTGACTGGAACGAACATCAAGTGTGCAACTGTTAACTGGCCACATGGCAAATAGATCTATACTTTAACATGCCTGATACTGATGACAGTCTCACCTGCAATGGACTCATGTCTGTGCAGCACACCAGAGGTACCTGTATAGGGGTGACACAGCAGTATGAACATTATCCATGACTGTATGACAGCCACAGGGTGCACTGTGCATGTTAACATATTCGCCTGTATAATAGCATATAGTATGCACATGTGTGCATACACATGGTAGGATACTGTAGTATGCAGCATGTGTGTCCACATACCTTGCATATGTTGTTACTTTACATAATGTACAGTGACGCATGCAACTAAATGGGATATAATAGCCATATGTGCAGTACTGACTTACCAGGCAACACCAGGCTTATTGGTTGGGAGACAACCACCTCCACGATGGCAGCTAGTGTGTGTGGATGCTGTTCTGAGGGTGTCCCCAGACTGGCCAGTAGCTCCTCGGTGTGTGTGAGTGGGGGTTGGGTTGGTAGCCCACCACCTGTTCCACCTTGTTCTCTGGCGATTGCAGTGGCACGCTGTTTTGCATGTCGTATCAAGTCCATGCAGTGTCTGTGCACCTGCTGGTAGGTGCGGTTATGGCCACCCACATCATTTACCATCCTGCATAGATCCTGCCACAGGTCATCCCGCTGCTGGGCATGCTGTGGCACATGGCTGAACAACACCTCGTAGTTCTCATGGAGGTACGGGATGAGGATATCATCCTCCTGGCGGCTGTACGCTGGAAGGCGTGTACGAGGTATTATCTGTAAGACATAATGATGGTGACAGGTCACAGTTTCAGAGATGTACAGAGATACTGCTGCACATACATTTCTATGACATCTCGTACATCTGCACAGTTATATTTGCAAATCATCATGACACTGATACGACTGACGTGTTTGTGTCACACACATGTAACACCTGTTATGCATTGGATATCATCACCATATATATGTGTCACCTCATTACAGTGTTCATACTCCATGTGAATGCTGTCTTGATGTGGGCATGTCTATTTTCCTGCACTGGTGTTCTTACCTATCTGCACATGCCTGGATGTGTCCACGGTAATGCTGTTGACCTTGATGCTGTGTATATGTCACATATCTACACAGACACAGCCTTAATGGACTTGAGCAGTGACAATGCACACATACGCATGGACACCTGTACATGCATATGTTTTGCCATATACATCTACACAGCACTGTACAGCTGTTCAACATACTGCCACTGATTGCCTGTGTTGCACATGTGATAGACATGGGACAATGGCTAGTCGGATGTCATTCGCAGGGATGGTTATCAACCATAGCATGTATGGGCAAGGTTTCCTAGCTGTAACAGACAGCCATTATGCCACCGCGAGGTGCATCAGTGCCACATTACTGATCCGGACAGTTGATACTACATCTACCATGCTGCCATCACACCATGTATGACTGGGATGACATGTGCAGCTTTGATGGACAGGGTTGCATGGTTTGGCAGGAGTATGTCACATGTATGGCACAGGGATCTGTCCAGCATGTGGCAATCCTAGTATTAGCACGGTGGCTGTCCATGACATATGTCTTACAGATCAGGATATGGACATGTAGCATGTCCATCATCATGGTGTAGCAAATGTCTTTATGCAAGGTAGACAGCATGCTGCATAGTGGAAGTGAGGATTGTGAAGGCTGGTATCACCCATCCACGCATGGCCATTACCCCTTAAAGGTGATATGTGATCCAATATTGGTCACCCCAGTGCTGTATATGCCTGTCCAATGATCTCCGTGCTCATGGATGGCACCCTGTCATGACATGGGTGCCACGTATGACTACCCAAGGGGCCAGGAGACGTCACCAAGGCAGGGAGGTGTACTGCACAGCACCATCCCTTACACAGTGTCCATAATGTTGACCACAGCCTAGGTGGTAGTTAATGGGTACAGAGATGTTCACCTAGCAGTGACAATGCTGATATAATCCATCGGAATGTGCACATTTGTCACACACCTCACCCACACAGCCCATTCTGTATGTTGTTCACAACACTGACACAGCTATTCCTCATAGGTCATGGCCATTCACATCCTTACATACACAGATGCCTAACATTTGTCTGTGTGGTATGGGCTACAATGAGGGTGGAGTACAACACATTAACCCTGTTCTACTATAGCTGGCACTGGTGTTATATGTACATGTCACTCTGGCACCTTTTGTAGTTGTGAGTCTGTCAACAGGCCACTGGTAGAACACTCATGTGACATACAAAGGTATTTGTAATCAAACATCCGTACTGTCTTGTACATCTGTACTGCTAACATCTACAGTGATAATGGTTCATAGACATGCACACAATACTCAGCAGGGTTATAGTGCAGTGCCACCCATTATGACTGTCATCACCACTCGTGGGTTGATATTATCCAACACCCTATCTTTATTGTATGGTCATGCTAGGCACTTGTTCAGAACTTATGAGCATGTCATGAGCTACTGATTAATATAGCACCCATTCCACACCATTTCCCACAGGTACACTGGCTGTCCTAAGATTTTCAGCTTGCTTATGGTACAACAGCTGTTGTACACACATAACACACATATCCTGTGAGACATGGTTGTATATGCAGGCATGTCCAACTGTCATGTACCAGTGCTATTGCCTGTCTATATGATGGATATGTCGTACATGTGGCAATAGAGCAATTGTCTCATGTACACATTCAATGCTCACCTCCCAACATACGACACTACAGCCTGTGGGGGATGCAGTTATGCAGCCCTGCTGGGGGTAATGCTGTCACCAACCCTGACTGCACCTGACAGTCATGTGGGGATGTGTAATATTCGCAACACACCCCACTCATCACATAGTCTCACATGATCTCCACCACAGGCCACACATATGAGGACAACTTGTGCAGTATATATATACTCTCATTAGAGAACTAAGACAATGTTTGTTCTCATTATACAGGTAATTGTTTTAAATATAACATATGTCTTGTGAATATCCTCTAAGTTTGATTAATAATGCTTTTTTCTTTTTTTACTTTTTCATAATTGAGTTCTCCTAAGTATTCAATTACATTTATCTCAAGTGTCATTTTGGTAGCATGTTCTTTAAATGTGCAATACGTATAACTAATCTCTTTCATCTCATCTCCTGTTTAAAGAGCTTAACTATATATAAAACACACACACATACACACACACACACACACACACACACACACATATATATATATATATATATATATATATATATATATTGTGTGTGTGTGTGCATATACCATTCTATGATAGCAGACCTCTTAATTGTGTTGGGAAGTGGTAATGGGCCTGGAGGCTGGTGTCAGTTGTTTTTTGTTGCAGTGGTCAAAGTTTCCTTTGAGAATGTTGAAATGCATCTGTTTGCCATCCCTTAAGAAATTGCACCTCAAAGGTATTTTCTCCTCTGCATTGGTGCTCTGTATTTGCCATGCTTGGCACCAGCTGATCTACTTACTACTCTAATAATTGTAAGCTTACCCTAATTCATTCTTATCTGATAGCAAGAGTGACTCAAATTTTATTAACTTTATCACTTTCTGTACTTGTTTGCAAAAGCTGGCACCATCTTTCTTTCTCACTCAGGTATCAGCCACATAGCAGATTACTTCCAAAGTTAACACAAATAATTCCTACCTTAAAGTGACAGCTGTGAATAGCTCCATAGGATCTGTTGTTGTGCTTGTTTTATCATGTCTAGTAGCACTTGAAGAAGTGCGTAGCACTTGCAGGATTGGTTTACTGGCCTTCACTTTATGCTCTGACTGACGTCACTTGGATTGTTATTATATTGATGTGGTGATCTTCACTGCAGATTCTGTGAGCCAAAGGTGAAGTGTTAAATCAGTTTAGAAAGTACTAAACATACTGCAGGTTTTTCGTGAATCTTGTGGTTTTCTAGCACAAAGGGGATTGCCTGTTTACTTTAGTATTGTTCTCATTCCTGTTTGTTTTCTTTATATTTTGGTGGCAAAGGAAATTTCACTCAGTTGTTTGGAGTGCATGTGTGCTTCCCTTTCCTCCTGTGTTGCATTGGTGACATATTCAGCAGCATTGTGCTTGGTGGTAGAAGGTTTGTGTTTCTCTCATCACCTTGGGCTGAGAATGCTGCAGCAAAGGAGATTGCCTTTTGTTAACCTAGTCATTTACATGTTGTGATCACAGTGAATGTTGTTTTAACCCATATCAGTCTTTTAAGACAGGAGGAGCCAAAGAGTGGAAGAATGGCATGATAGGTATCTGTTCTATTTCACTGTACTTTATTGTGGTACTGGGTATGAGGAATTTTCATGCTTTAAAGCAAATGATCAGAGGGGAGAAGCAAAGGGTAAAAGAGAAATGAAAATTAATCAAATCAAATAAATAAATATATATAAGAAAGTGAAAACAGAAAAAAGGTAAAAGGCAATGTGATGAATGAAAGAATAAAAGAGTGAGAGGGGTGGTCAGTGAAGGAATCAAAGGCAACAGAGAATAAGAAAGGGAAATATTTATATGTGTATAGATAGATATACAGATAGATATATAGATCATCATCTTCTTTCGGCTGTTCCCGTTAGGGGTTGCCACAGTGGATCACCTGTTTCCATTTCTTCCTGTCCTTTGCATCTTGCTCTGTTACACCAACCACCTGCATGTCCTCTCTCACCACATCCATAAACCTTATCTTAGGCCTTCCTCTTTTCCTGTTACCTGGTAGCTTCATCCTTAGCATCTTTTTCCCAATATACTCAGCATCCCTCCTCAGCACATGTCCAAACCAACGTAATCTTGCCTCTCTGGCTTTGTCTCCAAACCTTCCAACCTGGGCTGACCCTCTAATATATTTATTCCTAATCCTGTCCACCCTCGTCACACCCAGTGCAAATCTTAACATCTTTAACTCTGCCACATCCAGCTCAAACTCCTGCCTTTTTGTCAATGCCACTGTCTCCAACCCATATAACATAGCTGGTCTCACTACCCTCTTGTAGACCTTCCCTTTCACTCTTACAGGTACTCGTCTGCCACAAATCACTCCTGACACTCTTCTCCACCCACTCCATCCTGCCTGTACTCTCTTCTTCATCTCTCTTCCACACTCACTGTTACTCTGAACTATTGACCCCAAGTATTTAAACGCATCCACCTTCACCACCTCTACTCCTTGCATCCTCACCATTCTTCTATCCTCCCTCTCATTCACACACATGTATTCTGTCTTAGTCATGCTGACCTTCATTCCTCTTCTCTCTAGAGCATATCTCCATCTCTCCAGGGTCTCCTCCACCTCTTCCCTACTCTCACCACAGATCACAATGTCATCTGCAAACATCATAGTCCATGGGGACTCCTGTCTGATCTTGTCTGTCAACCTGTCCATTACCATTGCAAATAAGAAAGGGCTCAGAGCTGATCCTTGATGTAACCACACCTCCACATTAAACTCATCCGTCACTCCCACTGCAGACCTCACTGCTGTCACACTACCCTCGTACCTATCCAGTACCGCTTTTACATACTTCTCTGACACTCCTGACTTCCTCATACAATACCACAACTCCTCTCTAGGCACCCTGTCATATGCTTTCTCTAAGTCTACAAAAACACAATGCAACTCCTTCTGACATTCTCTGTACTTCTCCATCAACACTCTCAGAGCAAACATCATATCTGTAGTGCTCTTTCCCTGCATGAAACCATACTGCTGATCACTAATTATCACCTCCCTTCTTAACCTAGCTTCCACTACTCTTTCCCATAACTTCATGCTGTGACTGATCAATTTAATCCCTCTGTAGATACTACAGCTCTGCACATCACCCTTATTCTTACAAATCGGTGCCAAAACACTTTTTCTCCATTCCTCAGGCATCCTCTCACTTTCTAAGATTTTATTAAACAATCTGGTTACAAACTCCACTGTCATTTCACCTAAACTCCTCCATGCTTCCACAAGTATGTCATCTGGGCCAACAGCCTTTCCATTCTTCATTCTCTTCATAGCTATCCTTACTTCCTCCTTGCTAATCCATTGTACTTCATGATTCACTATCCCTACATCATCCAACCTTCTCTCCCTCTCATTCTCTTCATTTGTCACCCCCTCAAAGTACTCTTTCCATCTCCTCAACACACTCTCCTCACATTTCCCTCATTATCCTTTATCACCTTTACCTGCTGCACATCTTTCCTAGCTCGGTCCCTCTGTCTAGCCAATTGGGACAGGTCCTTTTCTCCCTCCTTAGTGTCCAACCTTTCATACAACAGATAGATATATAGATATAGATATAGATATGGATCCCAATCAGTAGCTCAAAATTCCATAACTCTGAAGACCATATGGCTGAGACCATATGGCTGAAGTTTGGAACTTTGAAACAACAATAAAAACAATAAAATAAAATAAAACAACTTACCTTTACTTTTTTGCAGGGGGAGGGACAAGCCCCCCTGCACCACCACACTCCTTACTACTTAAATATACCAACTCAAAGATTGCACTACAGAGAGGAAAACGAAAAATTCAGAGTTCTGTGCTATACGATCTCAATAGAAAGTGTTCAGAGTTCCAAAACTTCGGACATATGGTTTTGGTCATATGGTCTTCGGAGTTTTCATACTTCAATAAACTAATAGGATCCATATATCTTGCATCCCTACACCCCCTAGTAATTAAATATACTAACTCTGAGATCAGACTACAGCAAAGAAAACAGTAAAAATACCATTTCTCGCTGTATGGTGATCTCCATTTAAACAGTCCGAAGTTTCAAAACAAAGGAATGGGAATCAGAACTTTCAAACATACAATCATAACTTTAAGAGACTATGGATAAATATAAAACAAATAATAAGTCTATAGTAAAAGTAACAGAAAATCTAAATAAGAGATACATGGATATAGTATCATATGAAACAGTCATAGCCTTGGAAACATTAAAATTAGCCTCTTGTGCTATGTCTCCCAAACATATGGACAATCTAACTAAAAGAGTCAGAATACAATCAAAAAGCAATAACATCTTAGACATAAAATATGTTAATAACAAATCATACATAGACATTGGGGACATCCTTGATGTTTTCATATATCATCACACATCTCTAAATTAAAAATCCAAAAATTAAGACATTGTCCCAGATCTAGATCTTGATTTGTCCTTTTTAAAAAAATACTGTCTAAACTAAAATAAAATTTAAAAGAGGAGATTACTTTTAAAGAGATCTTGGATGAAAGCAAACAATTTAAAACTAATAAGATGCTGGGTACAGATGGAATAATAATAGAAATATACAAATTATTCCCTCCATCTATTATCTCACTTCTCCATAAAACCCTTATAGATGTTCATGCACAAGAGATAATCCCCACCCTGTGGAAATATTAACTAATCAAACACATACTAAAAGAAAATAAAAATCCTCATCTCTGTTCTTTATACAGACCTGTATCACTTCTAAATAACGATTATAAAATTTTTGCATCAGTCCTTTCAGACAAGATAAAAAAATATTGCACATCACTAATTTAGACCAAAGTGGATGTGTACATCAGAGAGAGACGTATGACAGTAATAAAAGATTATTAACCTTTACAGATTTTGTAAATGACAAAAGTGTAAGTCTAGACATTGAGCAAACCTTTGATTCTTTAAATTGGAATTATTTATTTAAAATCTTAGAGTCATTTGATTTTTCTTTTCAGTTCATTTCCTTTATTAAAAATAATTATAAAGATAGCATAGCTTACGTTAAATTAAGGCCGTTCATGCCTGAATCCATTTCCCTGACTAAGGGTACTAAACAGAGCTGTCCCCTTGCTCCTATTTTCATTGCTACAGCCACTGAAATTCTAGCAATTTTAATTTGAAATAAGGCAAATATCAAAGCTATAGAAATATAAGAAAATTATACTTTCAAAATTGTTCTATTTGATGATGATGTATTACTAATACTTTCCAGCTCCAGATGAACTGTAGAAGGCTTAGATTTTATCATAAAGCTATTTCAGTCATACTCAGGCTTGCACTTTAACAATCTAAAATCTAACTTTATATTTCTAAACAAAAAAGGAAATTTCAAACACAAAAACAATATCATACATAAACAAGTCACTTCTTTTGAGTATTTAGGTATAACTATAATGAATATTATTGAATGAATAAAAACTACAAATTATAAAAACATTTTAAACATAATTTCAAGTCTAACTAATAAATGGAACTAAACTATGACATCCTTTGATGATTGATTGCAATTAATAATGATTATTTTTCCTGAACTATTATATATAATAAAAGCTTTAACCCTATATCCTGATAAGTCACTTACTAAAAGACATTAATTAAGAGTTACTAAAATTCCAATGGTTTCCAAGCAAACCTAGAGTAGCCCTACATCTAGACGTTAGAACTTAGGAGAAATTAAATTTGCTGATGAAGACACCTGCGTTAAAGCAACAATTTTTAAACTATCCTAAATTGGATTGATCCTAATTATACCTCAGTTTGGAAAACCTTCCATTTTGACCTGCTTAATACTAATGATATCTTAACAAGAAATAATAGTAGTATAAATCAAAGTAAATTATTTTGGCATTATCTTTGTAACAATATACAATATAATTCTCCCTCCCTGACAGCCTTTTCTTATATGAACCACATATTAAATTATTTCAGAAATATCATACTCAGCAAAACAGACTTGAAACTTTGGTTTGAGGCTATCATTCCATTTAGTATAAGCAAATCTTTCTTTAATAAAGTCTCCACATTTAAACTTGACTTCTGGGAGACCAAATGCTTTTTCTTGATGGCATCAATGTTTTGAAGATCTAAAAGTAAAAAATCTTCAACAGCGTATAAATGATTATGATTTGGATCCCCAAGATTTGTTACTTTTACATAATAGTAAAATACAAGCTCAAGACAAATGTTTATTTTTTGCACATTCATGTCATAAAGAAAACCCTAAACTAATTCAACCTTTCTATGATATATTTTACAACAAATCTAAGGTAGAAAACCTCATCTCTAAATTATATAATATTCTGATAGAGTACAATACTATTTTAAACAAAATGATGTATTGGATAATAACTCTTTATTTAAGAGCAGAAATTACAAATATTACATTGTATTAAAAATACATCTTGGTCTCAACATTGGTGTATATTTACTTGGAAATCTTTATACAGCTCTTCATTTACTCCAAGTAGAATGGCCTAAATAAATAAAAAACAGTACCATTAAATGCTGGAGGTGTACCAAGATTTGTAATGCAGATTGAATGCATATATATTTTGACTGCCCTTCTTTGAAACATTTTTGGAATTCCATAGAAGATTTTGCAGAAGTTTTATGATTTGATTCTTTTACTTTAACTCGTTTTTTACTTCTATTTAATATACATGGTAATCATAAGTTCTACACTGAGAATTCCTGCTCTGGACCATTTTGGCACTGCCAAGGAAAAACATCACTAAGCACTGAAAATCAATTTCACTCCCATCCTTTGAAAAATTTTTATCTGCCTTAAAAGAAGTAGGCTTAGCTGAGATTAACATCAAGGAAAGTAGATTATTCCTGAATCACTTGTCAAGAATCCTTGGACAAAAGTATTATCTGTAATTGATTTATTTTAGAATGTTGCCTCCTGAACTTGTTTCTCAAAATGTTTATTGTTTTTATAACATATATTACTACTTACTATACTGAACTTTACTCTTTGGAGTACCACAATTTGTTTTAGTTAATATCTCACAGGGATATTGTATATATTATTCATTCTAGTACCTTCATAGAAGATATACCCATGATATATAGAGCTATATAATTAATATATTATTCTTGAATTGTTCAAGAAATGAACAATTAATTTAATGTTTAGAAATATTTTGTTCTTTCCAGACAATACCTGAGTATTTTGTGGACATCCAAGGTATGGAATATTGTCTCTCCCTTGTTTTAAGGTTCAGAAAAGAAAGCAGGATGATGGATAGTTTGGCTTTAGGTAAACTCAGATACCACTTTAGGAATAAAAGGATTAATTCTCAAGGAAACTCTGATCTTGTGGAAAATAAAGTAGGGTTGACTCAGCATAAGAGATTGCAACTCAGATACCCTTCATGCAGAGTTAAGAGCAGTTAGTAAAACTGATTTCCATGTTAAGTCAGCCAGATTAGCTGGTTCAAATGGAGCAAGTGTTTCTGTAACACAAAATTAAGGTCCCAAGGATGGGCCACCAGTTTACTTGAATGCTTCTTATGCAAAACCCCTTTTAAGAACATTTTGAAATGTGACTGCCTTGAATGAGGAGGATCTATGGGCAGACATGCTTGAATGGACGATAAATGAACCTTGATAGAGGAATAAGAAAGCCCATAGGATTGTAACTCACACAAATATTTTAAAACCAGAAAACAACTAGCCCAGTGGGTACTGGTTATGTTGTTGACCCCTATTAGAATGCTAAATTAAATTTAATAACTAATGCTGAATTATGTGAAATATATAACATAAGGGAAAAAATTAAAAGGAAGATTTATATAGATACCCTGCTGAATTGAAATGAGGGAGAAAGGCTACTCCACACATTGGATGTCAATATAACAACTTGGGTACTATCTTGACAGAACTAGAGCTCTCAGATATTTAGATCAATTGTGGATTTCTTGTGAAGGTAAGAAGAATAAACAACCTGTGTCAAAACAGACTATTTACAAATGGTTGTCTAAGGCTTTTATTTTGTTATACTCACCATAACAACTGTATCCCAGGCAGGGTCAAGGCTGTCTCTAACAGGGCCCTGGCTTTAGCTATGCCTTTTTGGAAAAGTGTGGATTCTAGAAATATTTTAGAAGCTGCTACTTAGTCCTCTGTACATACTTTTACAAAGCACTATAAGTTTAATTCCTTCTCTAGGTCTAGATCAAGTTTTGTTAGGACAATAGGGTTCATGAACTCTTCTTCTTCCACCTCCAAAATGTAGTGACCTATGGTAATCTATCCACGTAGCTAAGGCTTCTGCAGCAGTGATCGATATGAAGAACACAATACAGTTGTGTAAGTTGAACTTACAGTAACAGTAGATGTTTGAACTATCACTACTACAGTAGCCACTATCTGCCTCCATCCCCCTGTTTTCTTTGTGTGTTTTTATGCTAGGGTGTGGACATTTATGTTTTGTTGTTCTTAGCATAGTCCTTTCAGGGCTCATCTTCCTTCTTTTTGCTGTCAGGAAAGCTCTGAAGGACTTCATGCCCAAACTTGTCTTTTAGTTAGCTCAGATTGACAGCTTGACAATCTGGGCCCATGGAGGGTGCCCTGAAGCTTTGGAAGCTAGTCGGACATTAAATCCTTGCATAACTGCTGTTTCAATGGATTTATCTTTAGCTGTACAATAATAGCATCCCAGACATCCAAAAATAAAATAAGGTAAAAGAGTAATGTCCAGTGGTGTTTATGACCCAATGGAGTTGTGAATGTGCAGTAGGTCTGACAGAACAGAGTCTGTTGAGACTCTGTACACAAGACATAAAAATCCCCTCAATAGCCTATATGATACTGAGAAGAGGGGCAACACTTTGAGGTGGTCTGCATAGCTTTTATGAATTAGGCTCACAATTTTTTTTAGTAAGAAAGCATTCTGGACATTTGAGTTTTGTCAAATGTTTGGACAGGTACATACCGAAGGGGGGCATTATGCTCAGTGATTGGCCTGATGACTAAGTAATTCAGTTGAATGATAACATCCCCAGAACTGAATGCTATACCCTTAGTAATAAGCTCTGCAATGAATAGGCACTTTCTTATAATAGTGGATATATGGTGATCGAAGGACAGTTCATCGTCTACATCAATTTTCCTGTCCATAACTACTGGATCAGTTTTCAGGGGTGTGTTGTCAATGTCATAGTTACAAATGACTTCTCACCTGCCAAAGGATACCAGTACACATTTCTTGACATTCAGTTTTAGTCTAAGGTTTTGACACAAGCTATTAGTTTTGGAAAGTTCCTCTCGGAGGATTCTTGGTATCCTCTGGGAAGTTTATGATGGCACCACACTTACAGTCATCTTCAGACTTGGTCAGCCATAAACACTTAACAGTAAGTTTGACATCTCAGAAGTAAATGTCAAAGAAGTTTGTCTCAAGGACTGAATTACGGTTTACACTGCTACTGACAGTTGTTTGGAGGAGGTAGAGCAGCCCATCCTAATTTCTTGAATTCTATTTGTGAACTAGTTTACTATTCAATAAGTTACATAAGGATTAACATTTGGTTGGGATAGTTTATCTCTGATACCTAAGTGTGGGCTGGTATCAAACAGCTAAGCAAGTTTCAGATATGAAGTTTGCACTGATTTACCATCATCCTTTGCTTCAGTAACATTCTGAAGTCAGCCAGGTTAAGTAGGCCGGATCTGCCCTTGATGAGTCTGAACTGACTTGGGTTTGTAGGTTACCTATGTCTTTATTTATTAATTCCATAATGATCCTTTCCATAGCCTTAGAGATGAGGCTGGTCAGACTATTTAGCTGTGCATTAATATCATCCCAGACTATCAAAGCTAAAATATAGTAAAGAAGTAGTATATCTAATACATTCCTAAATTCTTCCAAGAGGCACTGAATGCTGTATGCTGTAAGTCCCTTACTGTAAATCTGTGCCACACATAAGGGATATGATGGAGGTCAGAGATTCATATATTCCTCTCAGACATAACTCTAATGGGATATAAAGAACATGGTTCAATGCCTACCATATTTTTTTTTTCTTTTCACCTCACTTTGGTCCAAGGGCATGGCGACAGATTAATTGGAGAAAATGTACCCATTAGAAAGCCAAACTGTTGAAGGTCAAGTCTGAAATGATTTTTTACATTGTGGTCTATCAGGTCTTTTATGACCCTTAACCATTACCTTGCAGTTGAGGTTGGTCAGGCTGATAGATCTATATTTTCCAGGTTAAAGATAATGGAATAAATCAAATTAAAAGCTAATTTGTTTCAGAGAGTACATTACAATCCTATTTGCCGTAATATATCATTAATACTACTGATATGGTCAGTTTTGCTTTGGGTAATGTTTTATAATCTCTGTTAATGATTCTTTCATGTAAGATTAAATTCATAATACACTAGTTAATTATGTACACTGGAAAAGAAAAGGCTAGAGGTATTATATGTCATATAAAATTTAGTGAAATGTTCAGTAAAAAACATATGGACTAGCTCCCCACATTGTGCTGGGCCTCCTCTCTTCAGCCAAAGGCCTATCATGAGAGCAGTGGCACCATTTTCTTTCCCACAGGACAGATATAACCATCCTCCATGCTTGTGGTATTAAGTGCCAGAGACACAAGTTAAAATTGGGCTACTTGGACTGTACTCACAGCTTTATCTCTGTAGGGCATTAGTGCAGGCTAAGTCTATTTTAATATAAAAGCAACATTTCCAATACATGAGAGCATGTTTCATCAAAAAGTCACCAAGAAATTAACTGGCCAACATTATTTTCAGAAACTGTACTTTCAAACTTCATGTTAGAATTCAGTGAAGAGCAAAAGTACCACTTGAGCAATGAAGATCAGACACATAATTTAGTTTTTAGATAGTTCATGAACCTTCACAGTCAGGATTTTCTTTCTGATTTACCCTTGACCCTGAGCCATTGTGTACTCATATTTTGGATAAGTCATGAATTACAAGTGCTTTTCTATCTAGAAAAAAGTTCCAATCCACAGAAAGTTTTCTTTTTTTCTGTCCCCACAAATGGCCACTTAGCCTTCACAACTCATTCTAAGAAAGAATACAGGTCATTGAACATCTTTTCAAGCCATTTTTATGAGAAAATGATGGGCCAACCATGAGGCATATGGGTCAATACTTTACTGTGTCACTTCACCCTTTTCTGTTATATTTTTGCAAAATCATTTTTATTGAAATTCAGCAACTAATAAAACACAGTTGAAGCTGACATTTCACTTGACCATCATATGTACCAAGTATATATATTTTATATAACTATTACCAATGATCAACATATTAAGTATAACAATGTGAACACAAGAAACATCCAAAACGTTATGCAATGATATCTAAATTGTTTTAGAGCCCTAAAGACAGAACAACAAAGAAAAAGGAATAAAAGAAAAAAGGGGGTGACTTCCTGGAATCAGAGCCATGTTACAAAATATAAATGGCAATAATTAATAAAATAATGAATTAATTAATGTAGGAGGCATGGAAGAGACCACAGCAGCAGAATGCACTACATACACATATGGGTATGATGTCTACTTAGTTATAAATTTGAACTGAAAATTCATGACATGAGAGCCTGACATAGATCCCACTTAGCATAAAAAATCTTCCTCACTCTTGCTTTGAGCTACCGCTTTTTCTGCTGTATAAATATCATTTGAGATTTGCCAACAAGTCAAAACCTGTGGTAGTTTAGGTGGCTTCCGACAATAAGTGATAGCTTTCTTTATCACCAGAATTATTAAATACAACATGGGTGGCCTATTTTGAAGCTCTGAAAAAAATAACATGGACCAGTAAATATATAATAACCACATCCCAGAACTGAACTCAGAAATGTTATAATTGAGGACAATCCCAAAAAAATATGTTGCTAGGAATACGATGCATATATTGCACCTCCAGTAGATGGGAATACAACCTATTGCTGTTCTGGTCAACTTGTCAGGAGTAAGGAAGAGCTTATGATGGCACTTCCATGCAAAACATCTCCAGCAAAGGAAGACTAAGGAAGATTTTATTTATTTATATTTGTTTAGCAGGGGTAGTGCACTGAGCTCAGTGGGCACAGCCTGGGTGAATAGGATCACAAAAGAAATGAACAAAACATATCTACAAATACAAGGATATGCAATAAAATATATACAAGTAATGCAACCTCTGCGAGTACGGCAGCTGCAAGGTCCCAAAGGAAGCAGTATATAAAACAAAAAAGAGGACCAGCATACAAGGCACCTTAAAATATATACAAACCAAACCTGGTGAACAACTGAAGAGTAAAAACAAGCGTCTTATCCCACCATTCCATCAGGGAAAAAAACATTCACTGGACTGATTGAAAATTAGGATGCATGCCAATGGGAGATATTAAAAGTGTGAATGCACCAGATGAATCTGCCTTTCCGACAATTATACTTTTAAGTCTATAAATGGTGCTAAGATACTGTGATGTGCTAATTGCTGGGAGCTTATTATGAAAGCCCACTGCCATAGCAAATAGTAAAAGATATTTAGCGTACTGATGACAGTCTCTTACCTGAGGGAAGGAGGAAAAAGATGAGTATGAAGTGAGGATGCCATCAGTACCATCCAGGATGAAGTGGAGTTTGACAAGAAAAGATCAGTATATAACTTTAAAACTGAGGCCTAATAAGTAACGAATAAATTTGGTAGCTGGACGCCAGCTCAAGATTGAGGAGTTTAATATACAATAGGATGCCCCCTGACAAATGCTGGGGACCAAATTTAAGAAAAGTTGTTTCTCATTTCCTGAGAATTGGTAATGGAATTCTCGTAGGCAAGGCTTGAACAATATAGAAAATGTTGTGATGCAATATCATTTTAAGTGAAAGCAGTTTAATCTCAAAAGGGACTAATCACGTTTTCCATTCTTGCATGTTTACCTACCAGCTGTTGCATAAGTCGAACACATATCTTGCTTATCTTTAACTGTTGATGCTAAGTTTACTCCTATGTACTTCAAGAAAGGAGGTTTCAGACAAAAATTGTACTGTCTATGATCAAATAATGTGGGAGTAAGGCTAGGTAATATAAATATGGATTTGGATGATTTAACTTTTTAGCTCAAAAAATATAGCACTCGTCTAAAATTTGCCAACAATTCTGGAGGTCACTTTGAGTGTTTGGCAGGCAAAGGAACAAATCATCTGCATACAGGGTTACTCCTCTAGAAGCTTTATTCAACCTGGAGCCTAAGGAAGTGGGTTAAGAGAATTCCAAAGGGCCTGTGCAAGTGGCTCGATGGCAATAATATATAATGATCAAACTTGTGTAAGATGTGGCCATTTAGTATTGTCAAAAGCCTTCTCTGCATCCAGAGATAATAGAGCACAGAAGTTCCATGCAAATTTGCATTCACTGCCATTATTATATTACCTTTAGCCACTCTACCTTTCATAAAACCAGCTTGATCAGAATGAATTGACGAAGGGACACGTGGGGCCATTCTGTCTGCCCAGACATTCTTATGGATTTTGTCAATGTTTAATGGAGATATGGGCCTATAGCTGGAGGATAGTGCTGGATCTTTATCAGGTTTAAGAACTGAGAAGATGAGGGACTATAGTTACATAAAGGTGGAATGGCAGCTTGTTGTGCCACTACCAGACAAGCTTAATAGAGAAGATTTAAATCTTTGGAGGGAAGCTGCTTATATACCTCAATTGGAAAGCCATCATCATCTGGGCCTTTGCGGTGGTGGTGCTGCAGTAGTGTTGTCGTCTCACAGTAAGATGTTGTCCTGTTCTATTCTCAGCTAGAGTGTCTTCTGTGTGGAGACATGCGTGAATGGGTGTACCTGCATTGAAGGTTGTGTGTCAGAGCTGGCAACTCGGCACATAAAAATCTAACCGGGAAAAGCCAAAAGACACAACACAGCAATTACTGCCAAGATTTCTTGCTTTGTAATACCCCCTGAGAAATCCTGTACCTGTTCCAGAGTAAAAGAAGGTAAAAGAGTTAAATTACACAGGAGAGTGTGCTGTCCATTACTGCTCTCTATAGGGTTAGTCTCCCTTCTAAATATATTCTGATAATAGGAATGAATTTCATCATAATATTTTGTAATGTAATATGGTCCTCTGACATAGAGGCAGTCTAGTTTTTCTAGGTAATCTGGAGCAGACAAGTGGTGAGACCTCATAATACTAGAGACAAAGTCAATCAAGTATCATCTCAGTTTTTCTTGCAATAATTTCTTGCATCTTGCTTTGTAATATGATTAAAGAATGAGCTGTGACTTGGGGGTTCCTAATACGGAGCCGATACAGGTCATGTTGATATTATTTTTGCAAGAACTTTAGATCTTTGGGCCAACTTTTCCATAACTAGGTTGTCCAGGATCTGCATCCCATAATAGGTGAGGGGGCCATCTGTAAACTTATAGACCTCCATGAATTCTTTCTTAGCATCAGTCAGATGCTTACTAAACTCTGACTGTCTGGTATAACATGGCTACAGTTATCTCCACTTTCAGATCACCCTAGGCAAAATCCAGTAACACTTCCTTGCTAGCTATATGCCCCCATCTATGACCCAGAAAAACCATACCATGTATTTAAACCTATTGGAAAAACTCACTATCCAACCCAATACCATATACATCAGCACTTTAATGACCCCATTATTAACTGGGAATCGTATATAACACCAAACGTACAGGCACAAAGATTCTTGGATTTTGTAAACACAAACTCCTTGGACCAGGTTTTCAATACACCAATATGGGGTGGGACCATACTGGATCTGGTCCTCACTATGATGTGAGTGTGCTGCACAGCCCCTAGTCTAATGTCTTCTCTCATAAGGTCAGACCACAAAATGGTCTCCTTTGAAGTAAAATAAAACCTGGAACCAAAGCTAATCCTGGAATATACAGGAACTACTCTAAGGCTAACTTCCTACTAAGTGATAGCCTAGCAAAATTTCAAGCCCCCATAAACCCTGAACACTACTGCATACTCAGAACTGTTCACAGAAACTCTATACAAGTATGTTAATAGCTGCACAGAGGCAGCTATACCCACCAGTAAGAAGTACAGAGCTAACTCAGAAAGTAAGCCACCCTGGTGAAATCACATCAATAGGCTGTATAACAGAATAAGAAAATCATGGCAAAAATTAGGAGGTGCAGCACCCAGCAGGATAAAAGCACTCTCATCAAACTAAACAAACATCGCGGAGTACAAATAAAGTCTACCAAAGCCAAATTTGAGGTAAAGTTGGCCTCTCAAGCCAAAGACAACCACAAGGTATTCATTAGCTATGTCTGCAGCCTCAAAGGAAATACACAACTGTGTGCATAGCTGATTGTAAATTGAGCCATCTATACTGAGCAAACTTACTTGCTGTCACCTTCAACTCCAACTTTATCTCTCTTTCACTGCCCCTCAACCATACCTCAGGAAATGCCATCAAATATAACTCCCCCGCAATCACTAGAGAACAGGTCCTTAATGCTCTCTCTAAGACCAAGAACACTGCATCAATGGGCCCAGACAATATCTCAGGATGCCCTCTAAATAGATGAAACATGATCTATCAGGCCCTCTGGAATTGTTATTTAACTGTAGCCTCCAAACAGGCTTCGTACCTCATGAACAAAGAACAGCAACAGTCATCCCTCTGCACAAAGGTGGGTCATATACAGACCATGGAAACTACAGACCCATAAGTCTTACTAGTCTCATATGTAAAGCCATGGAATGAATTATCATGGAAATGATCAATAATGACATAGGAAACCTCTAGACACTAGACCCAACCCAATTTGGTTTTATCAAGGGGAGATCATGCCTACTCAGCCTGGTGGACTTTTTTGAGAAGGTCACCAAAGCAATGGATGAGGGCAAAAAGATTCACACTGCCTATCTTGACCTGGTCAAGGCAATTGACACAATTCCCCACCCGGGCATTGTTGACAAACTGAAGAGGTTGGGTACAAACCTTTATGTCACCCAGTGGATAGCCAGCTGACTCACAGACAGGACCCAGGAAGCTAGAACTGGGGAGTCCATCTCTACAAAGGAGCCAGTCACAAGCAGAGTCCCTCACAGATTGGTTCTGGGACTGATCCTTTTTGCTATATACTTCTCTGAAGTCAAGGCCAATGTCAATGGCCTCTGGCTGACTAAATTTGCAGATGATTGCAAATTAGGAGTCAACATTGAATTGCCCACTGACACAAATGTTCCCCAGGAAGGGATGACACAGAAAAACTTGAATACACTTCTACCTCTAATGAGGGGCTATCATTCAGCAGAGCAAATTTGACATATACTCTGTCTATCCATGTCAGAGTTCCATAGCATGGGGAATGATAAGTTGGCAAGCAAAGATTTCCCTCATATCTGCAGCATACCAGTTTAGAATGCTTTGAATTAGGAGAGCTGCAATGTATCCATGTGCGCATTACAGCCTGCTTGATGGAAGAATAAATCCCATTGATACTGAGGCTAACTAACTGTATCTATGACAATGAGAAATAAACATGCAGATAAAACAATAATAGCTAGAAGGAAATGTACCCAAACTATCAGCCAAAAACTCTTTATATTTAGCACTTTTGTCCATTTATATCCAAGACTTCTTCAGAGATCTAGCTTTCATTACCAGTTCTGACAAATATCAGCAAATAACAAACTGGAAATGAGAAATAAACCAACGACCCACAGGTTACTTCAACACAATTCACGGAACAGTCCAAAACATTGTTTTAAAATAATCCACTAAAGATGAATGTAATTAGTTTTCAGTTTTAATTAAGCGCTTTTCGTCGCTCTCACATAAAGCGACTTCTTCAGATTAAAACTTCTAATACAAATGAACCAAATAAAAGGTGTTTCGCTAATTACAATGAAATCATGTGATGAAATTGACCAGTCAAATTCTACATTTCATTACTGAATAAATTGAATTGTGTCCTGATCTACGTATTATGAACACTACAATCTAGTTTACAAAACAGAAATATTTCTAATACTTTGTCAGTACGTTAAAATTCTCTGCATATCACGTATATTCATAACAAGCCCCAACGTAAACAGTCAGTAAATGTCAACTAAAAGAATTTTATACCAAAATGTTTGTGTATAAAATAAATGTATATTAAAATTAGTGCACACAACAATATTGTATATTATGTTGCACCTCAACTAAAAATAAATCCATGTATATAAAACCTTATTGTAAATGTAGTTACTTATGTTCTTTTTAACAAGTATATACTATTTGTGTAACTTTTAAGTTCATGTACACATTGTTATAGTATATGAAATTAAATTCAACATTTTTAAAATGATCAATTTTTTATTTTTTATTTTTTATTTTTTATTTTTTAAGAATAACATATGGAATAAACTAATATGTACTTTAAAATTTGTATACTTTATAGCTGATATTTTTAAATACCAGTAAAAAGTATCCAACTGCAATTAATGTTAAATCTTTTTAAATTACCTTCTTATGCTCCTTAATTTAAGTAAACATTTGATATTACATCCATCATTAAGGCCTGGTTCGCAAAATGCATTTGTTCTAAACTGCCATTCAAGTTCACGTTCCTCAAGAATTAAGCTGAATGGTCCTCCCCTAAGGTCATAGCTTATCTGGTCTATAGCTTTGAAGGAAAATTTATGTAATGGGTGTATTGTAATGTGTTTAGCAAGTGCATTGTTGGTATTGTTGTGGTTAATCGCATAAATATGTTCATACACTCTTTCCTTCAATCTGCATTCAGTTTTTCCAATATAGAATGCATTGCATGAACATAGAGCTATATATACTACCATTTTAGAGTTACAATTGAGATTGTGTCTCAAGTGGTAGTTTAAATTGTTACAACTCCATGAATAACCAATGTTCATATATTTACACATATTACAATTTCCACAAATTGTCATCCCTTTCAAGTACGTGGGAATATTATTGTAAATGTTACTAGTTTCCATAATTTGTTTCAAGTTTTTACCTTTCCTGAAAATTACATTTGGTCTTTGATCGAGTTTTTCTGTTAAAGTTGCATCATACTTTAGTAATGCCCAATTTTTATGAATTATCCATTTTACTATTTCACTATCTCTACAATAAGTAGTGATAAATGAATGTTCAAATGTGTTTGCATTTGCTTTATTTTTCTGTTGTTGTTGTTGTTGTGTCAAGTTACAAATTGAACTAACAGCATTATTTTCATTGTTCAGTTCGTTTTCAAATATTTTAGATGTGGGTGTTTTCTTATTTAGAATAGGATTTAACCATCCACTGGTTCTTTTAATGAAAATCTCATCAAATATTGACTGAATTAATAATAGGGGATACCCTCTTTGTTTAAACATTTTCTCCAACAATTCGCATTCTTCTATAAAGTCTTTGTCTCGTGATGTCATCCTCGCTGCCCTCACCATTTGCCCCTTTATGATTGATCTTTTTTGGTGTTTTGGGTGTGAACTTGTGAAGTGCAAGAATGCATTACTGTATGCATCTTTTCTATGTATTTCTGAACATAGTTGGTTGTTGTCATTATCTTTGAAAAGTAGGACATCTAAATAATCAATACTGGTCTCCTGATAATTGTATGTAAAAATTAAAAAATCAGTTGTAGAATTTATATATTCTACAAATTCTACTGCTGATTGTTTATTACCATTAAATAATATGAAGATGTCATCTAAAAATCTTGTGTAATATATAATGTTTAGCATTCTTTCTGTTTTGTTAAATAAAAAGTTCCTCTCCCAATATGCCATTACAGTGTTGGCAAAACTTGCCTCACAGGGGGAGCCCATGGCTACCCCCTGTTTCTGGAGATAAAAGTCGTTGTTAAAAATAAAGTAGTTGTTTGTCAGGATAATTTCCAATAGCACTTCTACCAAGTATATATCTTGGCTAGATGCTTTTTTAGTGTGAAGGAATAAGCTGGTCCATTCTAACCCTTCCACATGAGGTATAGATGTATAAAGATCTTTAACGTCTATAGTTAAAAAGTTGTATTGTTGATGGAATTGTAGAGAGTTAATATTTTCCAAGAATGTCCATGAGTCCTTACACACTTGCTTTTCACTGGCTAGATGTTTTTTTAGTATCTCATCAACTACTTTCGCACATGGGTATGTGATAGACCCCCTGCCATCAATTAGGGGCCGAAATGGTGGGTCTTCTGGGTTTTTATGAATCTTTGGGATTGCAAAGAGAACTGGAGTTTTTGGCCATAACATGTTCATATAATTATATGTATGAGTGTCTATTTTTGCATCAATGAGTAGATCATTAATATACCCATTAATACGCTTGTAAGCTATATTTACTTCATTAACTGATGCTTTTGAATATGCATCAGTGTTTAGTAGATTTTCCACTCTTTTAACATATTCAGTATGGTCAAAGAGAGCAATACCACCTCCCTTGTCAGGTTTGATAGCCTGAATTTTTAATTTTGTAAATAAATTTAGTGCTGCTAGTTCTTCACTATTAATGTTGTTAGGTGCCCTGTTCTTAATGTAAGAAACATTCTTGATATAATACCTCAAATCCAGCTCAGTTATCAATTCGAACATATTAAGCACAGGATGGAGGGGTGGGTTGAAAGTACTTGGAATATGTAGTGTTGTGAAAAAATCTGGCTCATATGGTGTTGTGTTACCAAGTAAGACTTTTAGATTAAGTTTTCTCACAAACAGTTTTAAATCACTGATTGTATGAGCAATGTCCAAATTCCTACTTGGTACAAAGGTATAACCTTTCGCAAGCACTTCAATTAAAACTGGGCTGACTTCGATAGATGAATAATTGTAAATACTGAAGTCGCCCGTTTTATTTTTAAGAATAGTCACCCTATTACAAGGTACTTGGATTAGTTCCTGCGCTTGTTGTTCTTGCGAAACTTGTTTTTCGCTTGTCCACCAAATTTCTTCGGAATTGCCCCTGAGTTGGAGTCCTTGTGAAAATTCAATGAATTTTGATTATGGGAAAGGGCTACTGTTGGTCCTTGTTCAGGTGAGCTTCTATTGTTGTTTGCTCGTAGTCGCTCACTACGTCTCACGGTATTATCAGTACCATTGTTGTTACTCTCAACCAGTTCATTGTCAGTTTCTATATTAAGTTCATCATTGTTTTGGTTTCTTATATTTGCCCTTCCTACCTGTGATAAAGGTGGTTGAGGGTAAGCAACCCCATTGTCATAGGCTGCACGATCCCTATTCAGTTTTCTAACTTTGTTAGCTTTTAGCCTTTCCAGTAATTGTTCAGTACTGGAAAAGCATCTTTCATGTTCGAATTTATATCTGTTAAAATCAATGTGGCCAGTTATAGTTGCATTGAGCTCACGGACATCTTCCGAAAGCTCAGAAATTTGAATATTGTAGTGTTTCACTATTAACTCCATCAATGCTAGACCTTGTTGGTCAAAAAGGCTAATAAGTTCCAAATGAAACAATGAGTCTTTTAATAGTCCTGTAGGGTAAACATGCCTCCGCAAACCCTTTGGCACTAAATGTTTGTGTATAAAATAAATGTATATTAAAATTAGAACACACAACAATATCGTATATTATGTTGCACCTCAACTAAAATAAATCCATGTATATAAAACCTTATTGTAAATGTAGTTACTTATGTTCTTTTTAACAAGTATATACTATTTGTGTAACTTTTAAGTTCATGTACACATTGTTATAGTATATGAAATTAAATTCAACATTTTTAAAATGATCAGTTTTTTATTTTTTATTTTTTATTTTTTGTTTTTTATTTTTTATTGTTGTGTGTACTAATTTTAATATACATTTATTTTATACACAAACATTTTGGTATAAAATTCTTTTAGTTGACATTTACTGACTGTTTACGTTGGGGCTTGTTATGAATATACGTGATATGCAGAGAATTTTAACGTACTGACAAAGTATTAGAAATATTTCTGTTTTGTAAACTAGATTGTAGTGTTCATAATACGTAGATCAGGACACAATTCAATTTATTCAGTAATGAAATGTAGAATTTGACTGGTCAATTTCATCACATGATTTCATTGTAATTAGCGAAACACCTTTTATTTGGTTCATTTGTATTAGAAGTTTTAATCTGAAGAAGTCGCTTTACGTGAGAGCGACGAAAAGCGCTTAATTAAAACTGAAAACTAATTACATTCATCTTTAGTGGATTATTTTAAAACAACTTTTTGGACTGTTCCGTGAATTGTGGTAAAATATCAGCAAATACACAGAAGGATCCAAGGACGACCAAAGGCTTCCAAAATAAATCCGTCTTTAATGTACAAAATGTAAAAGCATAAGCGCTTTCGTAGCAAAGCTACTTCATCAGATGCATTTCACAACTAATATTCTTTACTCATTATATATACTAACTAAAAAGATCACATGACTAAAAACTTTGCTTCCTTAAAGACATATTACTAAAAATGTTCAGTACAATATATTTATATGCAAATACTGAATAATAAACATCCAAGGAATAAAAAGTTACATGAATATGTAAATGTACCTAAAATAATAAAAATAAATAAAAAAGATGCACTTATATTTAACAATTGTTATTATTCAAAATAAGTAAATGCCAGATTACTTCCTATTCAGTGGTCTGGCTTTAAGCTTCGGTCACAGTGGTATCCTGTCATTCAGGCCATGTCCACAGTCCCCTCGTGGTCTAACTTTCCATTTGGCTTCTAGCTGTTTAGTTTGATTTCTGATGTCCCCTTTCCTTGTATTTCAAACATTTCTGATGTCCCCTTTTCTTATATTTCAAACATGTCCAAACATCGATGCATCTCATTTGTTCAAGTTTATGGTAATAGGATGTGTACACGAAAATATAAGTAGTCGGTTATTAGTTGGTATGGTAATGTCTCCATCTGGACTGAAACATGCAGTTAATCCCAACAGCAGCCTTGGGTAATGCCCTGCTATGTGAAGAATGATAAAATCCCATTTCCCATATAGCCTCTAGATTTACATTCACATTTGGGATGAGCTCTAAAAAGAAGACTAAATCATAAAACTGGAAAAAAGTTCAAGAACACTAAAACTACAGTATTAACATAAGCAGCAGCCATGCAACACTGAATAAAAAACATACTCAATTGAAAATATAACAGAAAATAACTATGTAAACACAGTGGCGGCTGGTGACTTCAAATTAAAGGGGGGGCAGCAGGAGACAGCTGAATGTGTGGGGCCAATGGGAAGGGATGGAGCTATACTCAAAACCACAACAACTAGAACTTTAATTAAATACCCTGCCCTGGGTGCCAAACCGTCATTATGAGAGTCCAATCAAGACAAAATGAAGTGTAGAAGAAAAAATATTTCAATGCATTGGCTACATGACAACTTACTTAATATCTAGACGGAAACACAAAGGTTGTGAGGCATGATAAAAATAAATTACTTTTTGAAAACATTACTTGAATGCCAGACAAAATCAAGTATATATAAAAAATCAAGCAGCACTCAACTCAAACCACTTCTCCTTGCACTGCCGTTCTAATTATAATTTATATTCAGCTTTATAAAATTACCAAGTAACAAGCTGAAAGTAACAATCTCTGTGATAGCCCCACTTGTAAAAATCTTTCCTATCCAAAAAAGACCTGCTGCCTGACAATTATCTATTTGTTTCAGGGGGAAGACATGATCAAAGTAAAAAAATGAACAGCAAGCAAGAAACAAGCTCAAGATAAATTGCTTAAAGGATTACTGCACAGGTTATGGACCACACATGATAGATTGGCATTCTGTTTAGTTTACGGGTAAAGCCTGCAAAGATAACTGCAAGTCTCCAACAAATGTAATGAGCTTCTGAAAATACTGTAATCCTGTCCTTTATTACAAATACTGTCATGCATTTCAATACCTAAGGCTTATTCATTATCTAGTTATGTAAATAGTCTCTGCATGGCAACAACAAAAAGGCTTTCAATGTTGGAAATTCTTTAACAGTGTGCTTATTAAATCTTACTTGCATCTTACAATCTCTGACAAGCATACTTGATGGTCATTAAAGCATTGCTACTTAAACATGGAGCAACAGGGCACTGCGACAGCATGCATTTTCTGAATAATAAGAAACATAAATCAGCAGTATAAAAATTTGACAGAAAACCAAAACATTCTGCAAAATCAAGGACAGATGAAAAGCCATGGTCGTACTTGTGGTCCACCTTGGATGGGGGAATATCCTGCACACTTACACTGCATAACTGCTCCTTGCCTTGCTTGAACACATCCAGAGCCATTACAATGGGGAGTGGGATGCAAGAAGTATGTCACAATTTGAAATGTCTCTGGCTGACAGTGATGGCTCTGATACTCATACCTTTCAACCTCAGAACAAGAAATCTGGACAAAGCCATACATGAAAGTGGGGCACAGGCCCAAAAATAAGGACAATTTTTAAATATTGCTCTTATAAACTTAGAAAGGTAATAGAATAGTAGTAGGTCTGGCATTAGTATGAATTTTCTGAAGGGTATGAAATCTGAAACTCAAATGTCTGCCATTATTTTCTAACTTCAACCTTTAATGATTTTTCACTAATTTGCCAGAAAACCACACTTTAAAAAAAAACAGACCAAAAATGTGATGCAAAAATATAAAATTGCCACACGATACAGCTGGGAACCTGTCAAAGAAGGGACACCTTTTAAATATTAGTACTGTTAACTTGAGCAGCTGACAAAATAAGAGCATCTACATGCATTTCTGAAATAAAAGTAATCCATAACTTTGATCATTACAGTTATTTATAACTGTAAACCCTCCCCGTTTTCTTCCAAAATTGCCATTTTGCGGAGGGATTATTAGGGGGAGAGCAACATTTTGAGCCAAAAACTGGGGACAGTTGAGAGGTTTGGATATTCCTAATTCTATAAAGCGATTTATTTGCATGTACCTCTCAACCTCTTAATACAGGAAATCTGGACAAGGCAAAATCTATTGGGGGAACATACAAACAGTACTAAAAATTGCTCTTGTATAAGCTTAAGACAGTTGATAGAATAACAGGTCTTGCTTTAGCATGCATTTTTCTGAAGGTTATGACATCTGAAACTCAATGTCTGTTATTATTTAGTGACTTCATTCCTAAATGATTTGCCATAAAACCGCAAATTTTATGAGGAACAAACCAAAATTAAGAAGCAAAAATCTATTCATTCTGCAAAAATCTGGACAGTTGAGAGGTATAGTTCAGCCGGGGCTGTCTTTGAGTTTGCTGCCCTTCCCCCCTCACAAAATCATGGTAGAATGGAGCCTCCCCCTGAAGCCATTCCAATGTCCCATTTCTTGGTTATTTCGCCCCTTTTACCATAAACACTGTAATGTGCATACTGCTTTACTTCTGCGATGATTTGGATTTCATTCGAAAGTTTTATTTTGTATTTTACAGCACAGACACTAATAGATATCTGCTAAACAAAGCAATTCAGTCTCACAATGAAAATAGACTTAGCATTAAAACTTCTCTGCCCTTGAAATCCACATTTATTGAAACAGCATTGAAACCCACATTGAAAGAAAATGCATTTTGCCAATGGCAGATAAAGATTAACTTTGGGCTGTATTCAAATCATAGGCCCCTTGAACACAAAACATACACGTGCTCTTTGATACACCTTTCTGATTATATTAAATAATATTCCTTGTACAATGCAGTACGGTTGTTACAGGGCATTTTAAATTTATTGTTTTGAACATTTTTCCAGTAAACAATGAAACAAAATGCATGCACCAATAAAGACAAAACTCCCCATTTCAGAACATTTCCATCATAAAAGTCTACTCAGACTTCTAGTATCAGTAAATATGCACAATCTCTGAAGAAATAAAAGTCATCTAAATAATTCCACATTAATGAAATCTGTAACTAATGAAGAGGTTGCTGCTAGCAAACAACTTTATATGTCATTGTTTCATCTACAAATATAGTGTCTGTTGCCCTTGAGGAATGAATTGCCTATGTTGCATTAAAAAATGATAAGCTAGTAACATCGCAGGAGACAGCTGAATGTGTGGGGCCAATGGGAAGGGATGGAGCTATACTCAAAACCACAACAACTAGAACTTTAATTAAATACGCTGCCCTGGGTGCCAAACCGTCATTATGAGAGTCCAATCAAGACAAAATAAAGTGTAGAAGAAAAAATATTTCAATGCATTGGCTACATGACAACTTACTTAATATCTAGACGGAAACACAAAGGTTGTGAGGCATGAAAAAAATAAATTACTTTTTAAAAACATTACTTGAATGCCAGACAAAATCAAGTATATATAAAAAATCAAGCAGCACTCAACTCAAACCACTTCTCCTTGCACTGCCGTTCTAATTATAATTTATATTCAGCTTTATAAAATTACCAAGTAACAAGCTTGGGAATGGATGGCAAAATGATAACGGGTTCATAATTACTAGGTATCTTCACCAAAAAGGATTGCAGCATCCACCCCCTTTACAATACAGTACAGTATCAGCAATGCATCTACCTACTGTGGGAGTAGAACCCACAGCCTTCTGCATCAAAAGCAAGTATACTACCTGTTGTGCTGTTAACAATGCAAGCAGACTCAGCATAAGCAACACTAAATGTTTGTTCCCCTGCAGCTCTCAGCTCCTTGTAAATTCTACTCGACACTCAACTGTATCTCTGAACTTTGCAGCACAAGAAATCTGGAAAAAGCCAAAATTTATTGGGGGGACAAAAGCCCAAAACCCAGGGACACATTTTAGACATTGCTTGTATAACTTTTGGAAAGTTGCTAGAATAAAATGCTGTGTTATCACCACACATTTGGCCACCCTGTGCAAAACAGTCAGAGCAACATACCACTATGCCAAATCAGCTGTTTTGTGAAAGAAAGGAAGACTGAAACTTAAATGGCTACCATTTAGTGAATTCCGTTCTCACCACAGCTGTCAACCTCTTAGCTCAAAACACCTGAACAAAGCCAATAATGGGGGAATACAGCCCCCAAACATATTCAGTGAATTCAGTGTATTGTATTTCAGCAGATTACTGCAGTGATGTTTATGTTATATTTGTGTCTTATCATTTGCTTCCCATTCTGCATCCTATCTGCAGGTCCATTTATGATACAGAAGGAACAGACTTCCACCAGTTTCCACCAGCCATTGAATTTATTACTGGGTAACTGGGTCCCTCCATGCTTGCTTGTCAGGAAGAGGCAATATTTCCCCCTGAATAAGGTGGCCCAGGGGCACACTGGTGCCCTCTGTGTCTGTTTCCGGAAGGGGGTGAAGGCTTCTCTGCTGACAGTGAAGCGGTAGAGTTACTTTTGGTATCCTGGCAGATGGTGGATGCTGAGGTGCATAGGCTACCACATGCCTGTGTCAGGAACATGCAGTACCTTTTGGTGCAACTTGGAGAATCACTTTACTGGTGGGCCCTGGCCATCAAACCTGCAGAACTGTGTCATGACATCAGCCACCCAGGTGTGTTATGCCTGGACATGTTGCCCTTTCTTTTCACCTGGTCAGCTATGTACTTTTCAGTGTTAGCCCTATCTTCTTAGTTGTTCTCCAAACTTTGTTCATTGTCCGGCCTTCTCAATCACCAGTTGTCTACTCTTGGGCTGTATGAGTCTATTCACTGACCATATCACCTGTTTTTATGTACATCACCCCATCCGTGTATATATTCCATGTTTGTCTGTCCATACTTACTACCTGTTGTCTATCTAACCCAACCAGTACCATCCTTCAGTGCCTTCTTTATCTTCCCTTCTCTTTTAATAATGAAAAATGGACTTTATCCCACAAAAATATAATTCCTTCCTCTCAATATCTTTTCTGTATTGATTACCCATTTTTTTTCCTGTGCTTGCTGTACTCTCCTTTCAAATTTTCCTAACTTCCCCTTTTCCTGCTCATTTATTAGGATCAACACAATGGTCACTGTTGTGGACACAACAACACGGACATTGGTATCCTTGGTATTCCTGTTTCTTACTGTGCTTTGGTATGCTGCCATATTTGTTACATTGTGGCATTGGCAGTCAGTATGCACTGCAGCACTGCATGCAGCCTCTTGTACTGCTTTCATATAGAGGGATGACACTGTCATGATGTCATGCATGTCATCTTTGCATGCTGTAGTTGTGCTGCCTCTTCCATTGTATTGCTGCGGCATTACTGTGCATGTTTGCATTGCTTTTCTGTTTTGTTCTGTGGCTTTTAGTTGGATTTCTGGCACTGTCTCTTCCTTGTTACATCCATAATTAGCATTCAGATGCTTTGTACTGTGAGCCTGCTCAGAAACAGTACTGTGCAGACATGCTACACTAATTTATGAACCTCAGCCTCTGTCTTGTTAGTAACCACTAAAATATATATTTTTTTCTTGCCTACAACATCTTCCCTGAGGCTTGAACTGTTACAGAATGTGCAGCAGCACATGATGTTTTGTTTTCTATGACAGCCTCTCCCCCTGAAGTAGGCACTACTCTGTTGCTTCCTTCACCCATAGCAGTCTCTTGCTGTGTTTGAAATTCCAGCAATTACAGCCTGCTCCACTTTCTTGACATTTAATCTCTTCTACAGGTGCCCTTCTGCACTAATCCTTCATTCTTGTGAACAGCAACTGGAATAGCTTTTCTCCGGAACATCTACCCAGCACCTCTCAAAATGAGTATGTCTCTTCCTTGTTAAACATTTTAAGTGCTGTTTTTGTCAGGGATGCCATTATCCCTGAAAGTAATAATCACGGTCTTATTTTCCACACTTTCATTTGTATTCCTTTCATAGTTCTAGGTCATTTCTTTTTATCCCTTTCTGTGGTTGATATAACAATGCCCCCCTCCCCACCTCACACAAGAAGTGTAATAAGAACAGGGTAATTTCCCAGTGTCCAGGCCTAATTTCTCCTCCTCAGCATGAGTACCACCTGGGATTTCCATTGAAAACAGGTCACAAACCTAGTGAAACTGACCTGGTCAATAAAACACAAATAAATAAACAAACTGATATGAAAAGTTGACACACAACACAATGACAACAAGCTTGACGGTGTTAACTCACTGAATACCACACTGGCTGAACGTTTAGGCTACAACACTAATAAAATATTTTTAGCAGATTAATACACCATACAACCCTCCATGTGGAGCACTTTGTCCCGATTACTTCAACATACTAAATCTGATTACACATCCTTGGGAAAAACAGAATGAAGGGTCAAAATTGTTCTCACAGTCTGTGATTTAACAAACACTAAACTATTCTGAGACTGTGGTGTTTGGGGAGTTGTCTTCAGGAAAAATGAACTCAACAGGAAAGTTTTGTCTGAGAGCACTTAATGACAACTATGTAACAAAATGCAAGTTAGATAAATTCATAGGTTCATAGGTGAGTACTAGGCTAATGGCCCTAGAGACAACACAAGCCTAACCCAAGAATATTCCCAGTCATCCTGGACGTTAGTTTCCTGTGCCCCTATCGAGCAAGGATGTTGAAATGATCCCCGGGAGAATTTCTTGTTATCCATCTACTCGTCAAGATTTTTTTTGAAGAGGGCTAGTGAAGTGCTCTCCTTGATACGAATGGGGAGTCTATTCCAAAGTATGGGAAGTCTCTGGGTTAGGAACCTGCCCCTCCAGCAGGTTCTGTTTATTGTGGCGTTGAGGAAATAATACACTCCAACACCAGGAACATAGTTAGCGCTTTCGTTTACTATTTCAGCAAACTTCTTCAGACAACTGACAATTGAGTTAATTACCATTTAAATAGACAATCAACCTTATGACATCATAAATTAAATACTTAAATATAAGCCAACATTTAAAGAACCCATAAACAATTCATTTTAGAAGTCAGAAATACTAATATACAAATACGTAAAAATACAAATATTAGAATATTCAAACCATCACACTCCTAAAATATATGTATATATATTCATATAGATACAAAAATAAATATGAATATAAAAATATTTATATACAAATAAAGGAAAAAATTAATCTCAGCGAAGCCCTCAATTTTACAAATAAAGGAAAAAATTCATCTCAGATGAAGCATGTCTAGCAACACTGGGTCAGACATGGCTTTGTATGCCAAGCAGAGATCGCCTCTAATTAGGTGATATGAGACAGAGTAAAGCTGGAGTTTTTTGAGTCTGTCTGTATAGGGCATGTGTTTGAGTCCTAGGATTCTCTTTGTGGGGAATTTTTGTGGCCTCTCCAGTTGTTTTAGGTGTCTAGTAAGGTACATGCCAAATGGAGCATTGTACTCAATAATGGGCCTAATGAGGGATGAGTAGAGACGGATTATGACTTCATTCTTTCTGGATGAGAAACCTTTTGTAATGAGGTGTGCCACATAGAAGGACTTTCTAACTACAGTGGCTATATTGTTGTAGGAGAGGTTGATATCTACCTGTGTACCTAGATCTCTTATAACACTTTGGGAGGTGAGTGGGCTACTCTTGATATGGTAGTTCATTGGCACCATGTTTTTCTCGAAGGGGATGATGATGTACTTTTTAGCACTGAGCTTAAGACTATGGTTCTGGCGCCAGTCATTGGTGTCTGTGAGGCCTTTTTGAAGGATGTCTACATCAGCTTGAGAGTCTGTGAGGCCTTTTTGTAGGATGTTTACATCAGCTTGAGAGTCAATAATAGCTCTCAGTTAATCATCATTCATACCATCACAAGGGTCAGTATCACACTCTGACAGCATATAATCTCATAAGCCCAAACCCATCTATTGTCCACTCTAATGTATACGGCACCAGTCCTTACCCATATCAGAAAACATGATCTTGCTAGACTTGTGAGATGTTACAACAAAATTGCCAAGCTTGCTAATAACTGCACCTTCAGAACCTATCACTGTCAGGCTCTAAAGGAACTATAATAGCTAGAATTTCCCCAACTACTCAATTTCCATCAACTAATCATTGCCTACAATATTGTGAGACATCTTGATAGAACCCCACCACTAGGTCACCTACTCATGCTCTACAAATCAAATCGTCCCCTACACTCCACTGACAAATCACTTCTTTGTATCTCTAAGGCTAACAACACTGCAGGTATAGCACTATTCTCCCACAACGTAGCTAAATCCTGGAATAACCTTCCCCATGCTTTATCTTCTGCCTCCACTATTTGGTTGTTCAAAAACTCACTTAAATTACACTTAATGAATTCCTGGCTATGTCCATGCATTACCTAACCTTCACTGTTTCTACCACCCCAGATAGCTTCATATCCATATATACTTACTGTAATTTTTCTGCAGTATAAGGAATTATTCTTTCTGCTCAAGTTTCTAATATTTATACTAGCCCATGCTAAACTTATACTAATTAATTTCTTTAAGTAGTCTCTGTCTGTCTCTATAGTCAGTTATAATGCTTATCTAGTGTCAATTTCTGTTTCTATATCAAAAGTTGTATTTTTTTATCTAGTGTCAAATTTTGTTTTTGTATCGAAAGTTGCATTTTTATCTATTGTCAATTTTTTGCTTCTATATAGATGATCATATTGGTATCATATTGTTCAAGTATTTGTTTTTCTGTACTGAATGTGGAGCTTTTCTCCCCAGGCCTCTGCTGTAAATGGACATGTGCCCAGTCGGACTGTCCTGGTAAACAAATGTAAAATAAAAAATAAATAAAAATATGTATGCACAGCATCTGAACAAAAAATATGCTTCCCTACAGTTAATACCAAGACAACTGCTACGTAAGTGACCTAATGAAACACCATTACCACTAGACAGTGTGAATGGCTGATGCAGCTGTATATGGTACGCCTGATAACACAGAAGAGACTAATAAACACATCTACATCACACATGTACACAGATAGATGGAGATGGATACTGTCCATTTGTCCCTACTTGACAACAATGTTACACATAGTAAGAATAAAAACAAAACAAAAAAGACAGTAATGGTAGATTTGTGGGATTAAGGGACTATTGGAAAGGCAGGATGGTTATGCTGGCATGTACTTATATTCCACCAAAAACTGCTAATGTAGTGCTTAAGAAAATTCAGCAGGGAACGTTACTTATATATGAGGACTAGAACTTGGTTTGCAATAGTTAGGATATATCTGTGTGACCTAGAAGGGAAAATATAGAGGGTAAATTTCTGAAGAAATATATAAAATATTTGGTATGGAAGTTAGGTAGAATTTACATATTATTCTCTAAGGTATAATAATTGGGCTAGACTGGATAGAAATTATATTTCACAGGAACATGTGCATTTGATTGAAGGCTTTGGCACATATCCACTATATATTTCAAATCATTCACCATTAAAAAAACTAAGATATAAATGCAGGGTAAGGAAATAAAAATGAGACGCTGGCACTTTCCCACTTACCTGTTAAAAAGTGACAAATTAAAGGAATGGGTGGTGCAAACTATTCAATAGTTACTAAGGAACATATACATTTCTTCAGAAGGGACAGCTAGTGAGTGAGATAAAATGAAAATGGAGTTTAAAAACAGATGAGAAATAAAAGAGAATGAGATATGGTTAAGAAGTAATATAATTGTTTAGAGGGGATGGCAAAGGTTAAAGTGTTGCAGAATACAGGGAATCTCACCGAACAAAAACAGGAGCAACTGCAGACTGCTAAACAAAAAATAAGGGAACATTTGGATAATATGCACATGTTTAGAAAGATTGCTGTGAAGCAAGTTTTTTGGTAACAACTCCTGAGCATGAAAACTTTTAGTTGACTTAGGCAACAGAAATTATAAAGAGTTGGTGTCAAACTTAGATAACATTTCACAAGAAAGGTAACCAGAGATCCTATAGAGGTATGAGAGATATTTTAGAAATTTTATGAAAATATGTATCATGCAGAGGGAGGTGGAGATCAACATAGAGCAAAAATGGAAATATTTATGTAAGACTTAATTATGCCAAGATTAGAGGAAGATGAGGATGAACAACTAATAGTTAAGACAGGAGGAGCTGAGATAAAAACTGTGATGTATAATCAATCTGCAGGGAAGTCTTGAGGAACAGGTGGCATTCCTGTGGAATTATGGAAGTCAGGACAGAAGAAAATGATAAAGATTGGGAAGATTTTGTTTAATAGTATTTTAAAGGGATTAAAAGCAGTAGCATACTGGAAGAAATCTTTGGTGGCTCTATTATCCAAAGAGGGTAAAAACCCATCAGACCCAGCATCATATAGACCCATTTAAAATTTAAACCATGATTATAAAGTGTGTTTGTATACACTGGCTAAAAGAATGGCAAACGTAATGCCAAAAACTGACAGATATGGATCAGTGAGGCTTTGTGGAGGGGAGGAAAACATTTGATAACGTTAACAGAACGGTGATGATCCAGAGGGAAGCAGAGTGTGAAAAAATACCACTGTTGTTAGTGGATCTTGATACAAAGAAAGCATCTGACAGAGTAAGCTGGGAGTTTATGAGTGGGGCAATGGAAACATTTACAATTATAAGGTTAATTAGAAGGATACATGAAGAGTCAGAGGCAATAATTAAAATGGGAAGGTTCCTCTCTAATAAGGTATGTTTGAGCACTGGAACCAGTTAGAGGTGTCCTCTTTCCCCTTTATTTGCTTTATAGTTAGAGCCATTGGCAAAGAAAATAGGACACTCAGAACTTCAAGGATATAATCAGTATGGCAATGAAGAAAAGTTGGCTTTATTTGCAGATAATATTATTTTGTACTTGATAAATCCAGAAAAGGACATATTGGTGTAGTGGAACATGCTGCAACAGTTTCAAGTCTTTTCATAATATAAAATTATTGAAGAGAAAACAAAAGCTATAGCCATAAATTATGCACCTACACACAAAATGGTTCAGCAATACCCATATTTATGGGGACACAATATGATGAAATATTTAGGAGTATAGATTAAAAGGTTTCTATTATTGCAGCTAAGGATATATTGGAAGAGACCAAACAAAAAATGCAAAAATCGGAAGCACTTGCTTATGGATATGCATAGTAAGACACTAGTAGTGAAAAGGTTTTATATATATGTCAGGTATATTTTTATCAACCAGAGGACATACAGTGGACAGTAATTAACAAGGAGTTGAAGGAATTTGCCTGGGATGGGATGAAGCCAAGACTTAAGTGGCGTAAGATCATCCCTTCAATAGTATATGGTGGGTTTAGATTACCTGATTTGAAGGGATATTTTAGAGCAATGCAGTTAAGGCTCATATACACAGCATAAGCAGAAGGTTATAATTCAGCGTGGAAAGGGATGATGATAAAGGGTGGGAGGGGGTCAAAAATCAGGAGAGAGTAGGATTTTGGATGAAGATACTTAAGAAGAATAAAAATAACTAATACAGAATATTATAAAGTTTAAGAAAGTACTCTAAGAACTAAACCAACATGGAAATGGAGAAACAATTTTGCCATTACAGATGACTTGCAAGTAAGGTTACAGAAAATAGGCAAAAGAAGGTTGGAATCTATTGCTGAAAACTGGCAAAGGAACCAAGGTATTGGGAGCAAATAACTAGAGAGAGAAAGGTAATAGAGTGGGATGAGGCCAAAAAGAACTTTGCACTGCAGTTTAGAGACTGCCTTCCCCTAACTGGGATTGGTATCAGAGTATAGGCAAAGGGAAGAAGAAAAGGAACTTCTAAGTGAAAGACCTGCTCTGGTGGAATTTTAGTTAAATCTAGGACAGGCGGTGCATGAGGAGCTTAGAAAAGTTTGGGAATAGTGACTGGAAAAGCAATTTACAATGGAACATTAGAAGGACGTATGTATGGCTCAAAGTATGCTACAAAGTCCAGTAGGTTTAGAATTTTACTTTCAAGTGTTTGCACAGTTATTGTTATACCCCAAGCAGACTTCAAAGAATTTTTCCTTAAGTAGATAGCATATGTTGGAGGTGAGATGGGAAGAAAAGAGGTAACTGGGAACACATTTTTGGGAGGGTAATGATTTGGCAGATTTTAAAAATTACCTACAAAGTACTCTGTCAGAAATATTGGGTGAGCGAATGACTGTAACTAAGGAAATCACTCTTTTGAGCACTGACATAGGATCTAAATTGCCTAGACACAATAAGGCTTTGTTAAATTTAATTCTGTTAGCTGCCAAAAAGTAATTATTACAAAATGGAAATCGAAATCTAAAACAACTATATGTGAATTACTGAATATTGTAAAAGAGATAAAATAACTTGAAGAAGGATGTTTAGAAAAGAGAACGAGCAAATTACATAGAAATAAATGTAATTTATGAGAGCAACACATATCAAAATCTGGCAAAACCAGAAATAATGGGGGGGGGGGGTCAAAGGTCTAAAATTAATTACAATTTTTAAATATTACTCTATTACTCTCATTGACTTTAAAAGATAGTAGGACATCAGGTTTTGCATACAAAAAAAATTCTGAGCAATAGGAAGGATTACACTGTAATGTTTGGCATTAATAATTGACTGCAATCCTTAGGGATTTATTTAATGTTGGTTTACTGGGAAAGTCTGACTGAGACACAGCCCATTTTTATAGGATGCCTGGGGAAAAATGCTCCAGACGCACATCTTTGGAATATGGGAAGAAACCCATACGAACGCAAGGGGAAAGGCAGACAATGCACAGAAGGCACCCCAGCCAAGAATTGAACCAGAGAACCTCCTGTTGTGAGGCGACAATGCTAACCACTACACCACTGCACCACCAGAATATCAAAAATTTCATGATAGGCAGGGCAAAAATATGAAGTAAGATCAGGGGCAGTTAAGAGGTGTGCAATCAAACTGCTTATCTTTTGAACAATGCTACAAACATTAGGGACAGTGAATGGAAACAATGCAGACTGTACCTCAAGACTGTAAATTTTGCACCCTCAACGTATTACTGCTTCTATATTCTTTTTTATGTTTCTGTTTATTTTATTTATTTATTTATTTATTGTTTCTTAAAGTGTGCAGTCATCAGAAAAATTGTTTCCTGCAGTATTTCAAGCTGCATTTTGTTAGTGGTGGATGGCAACAAAGCTTAAATTCTCTTGTAGAAAGCTGCCATCAGAATTTGCTGTTCAAGTTATTATTATATTTGCAAGCTTAATTTGAAGTTCTGCTTCAGCACAAGTTCACAGGGTAGTACCATGCTAAAACTTTAGTGGGCTTTGAGAAACCTGAGCAGTCATTTCATGTTGCAATTTACATGTGTTTCTGAAAAAGTCTAATTGATTTTTTAAAGATGGGGAAGGTCTGACTTTGTTTGGGAGTTTATTCCAAATGTGATTGAGACAGTGGGTGATGAACATGTCACATTTGCTGTAACTATTAATGCAAACTTTATATTTAACTGTAGTTGCACTTGTGTTACTCCTACTTTTTGTTCATGCCAGCCTCAGAGTTGTGAATAAGAAGGGATTTTTCATGGCCTGGGATTTGAGAAATGGATTATCTGTCAGGAGGAGCTTTAACACTAAAAACTGGTTCTTGTATCTTGTCTGAATAACTTGGGCTTTAAAGCCCATCAGATCTCTGACTAAATAATGCTAGGCCCCTCTCCATTTGAACCACTGTTTTGTCGAGAGTACACAGGAATAGGTGTTGTTCTCAATGACTGACCATACCAATGAGGTTTAGATGGGTATACTGACATCGCTAGACTGAGAAGAAGTATTTCTATGTATCATATAAATCATATCAAACCCCTCTCTTGCTACCATGACAACTTATTGATTACGGAAGTTTCCACTTATAAATGTGCCTGTAGCATTAATCACAATCTGTAGCTTAATTGGCTGCCTGTGTTCAGGTGGAGCTATTGCATTCCAGAGGTGACTATGCTGCATATGGCCTATATTGGGCACTAGGCCATTGTTTTTAGTCCTGGAGTGAGGTAGATGTAATTTTGCTGAAGTAGTGAAGTATTGAACTATCAGTGTGGGAAAAGACAACTGCATTAAGTGTTCAATAATCGGCAAAGTATTCCTCTTCTTTCCTTTTGCATCACTCTTTTGGTTCCCCACAGTTGATCATCAACTGCACACAGGGCCTCTCTTCATGCAGTGGGTGTCTAAACCTTAGACTGTCTCTGACACATGACCAGGGCCAGTGAGGAGACTCAGAAACCTAGAGCAGATCATCTCTTGCTGCTCAGAAGTGTTTCCCCACATTCCTACCTTCCCACCTTCTGTTCCTGTCCAATAATACCCAGTGGGTGGGACATATGTGAGACAAGTATGAGTGTGTGTGTGTGTGTGTGTGTGTGTGTGTGTGTGTGTGTGTGTGTGTGTGTGTGTGTGTGTGTGTGTGTGTGCAAGCACATGTGACACTTGCTGAGAACCTTTATATGAAACAGAATGACAGTGATGTTAGCAATCCAGTTCTGTATGTACATGCTATTCTGCCTAAGTGTAGCACTGGACTTCCACTTACTTCTGCAGAGGACTGCTGCCAGGAAGACTGCACCACCAAATCTCCCACAGGCAGCACCATGTGATTGTCTTCCTGATCTCCACCTGGGAGAAGAACCAGAGGTACACCCTCCCTCCCCTTTGCAAGAAGGGCACACCCATCCTTCCTACCTGCACCTGTTATTCAAACTTGGGTCACCCCCCTGCAGAAGGGCACACCCATCCTTACATACATACATACATACAAACAAATGTTTCAAGCACGGGCATTAAAGCCCTTCTAGCTTGCCAATATGCCAAAACACTTGTTCCCATAATAAATGTCCAGGCTGTTCTTAAAAATATGTAAACTAGTACTTGCTTTAATGTAATTAGGTACTCTGTTCCAAGCATCAGCTACTCTGTCAGAGAACCAATTAGTACACTTCTCATTCCTATAGAATTTTCTACATAGGTTGTCTGATGATTCTCTAGTACTTCTTATAACCCCAAACATTCCCAGAGGTAGTTGTCCTTAAATGCCCTATATACCTGAATAAGATCTCCTCTTAGGTATCTGTAAGAGACACTGTACAAGTTCAAATATTTTAGTCTTTCATAGTAACTTGCCCTAAGTATATTTCCATTGTACTCTTTCCAGTTTATTCATGCTTGTTTTCATATAGGGTTTCCATATTGTTATTCCATACTCAAGTTTGGGTGTAATGTAACTAACAAACAATGACTTCATTATGTTTGATTTCCTAGACTTTATAAATCTTTTTATACAACCTATAGTTCTATAACTATCCTTAGCCAATTCGTTGATATGATTAGATAAACTCATAATTGAATCTATCCATATACCCAGGTCCTTAAATGAGTCTACAGTTTCAATCACTGTGTGCTGTATTAAATATTCACCTTTCAGTTTATGTCTCCCAAATCTCATATGCCTAGTTTTTGATGTATTTATCAACATATTATTCTTCTGTGCCCAAATGTTCAATTTAGACAAATTATTTTGCAGACATGCCTTATCTGTAACACTTGTAATCAGTTTACCCAATTTCAGGTCGTCAGTATATAGACTGTAGAACACCTCAGATGAAAAAGTAAGGTCTGAAAGATACAATCTAAAGAAGTAAGGGCCTAGTACAGAGCCCTGTGGGACACCTTGACTGTAACCAAGGATTTCACCTGTCCAGTTGGTGTGTGATACTTGCCATGTCCTATCTGTAAGCCATGCAGCTATCCATCTTACCAACAGTATATCAATACCTAGTTGTACTAATTTATTGATCAGTGTTTTGTGCATGACCCTGTCAAATGCTGAAGTTAAATCTATATAAATCACATTGCACAATTTTTCATTCATAGCTGCTATTATATTGTTATAGAACATCATGTTACAGGTGATAATAGATCTATTTTCAACATATGCATGCTGATATATGGTTTCAAGTCCCAACTTATCCAGTTCTGACAATAACTTATCCAGTATTACCTTCTCCATTATTTTTCCACAACATGAAAGTAGAATTAAGGGTCTATATGATTCTGGGTTTGTCCTACTCCCCTTTCCCTTAAAGACAGGTTTAATAAGTGCATGTCTCCAATCTTGAGGAATATCCCCATATTTATATGACCTAGTGAATAATAAATATAATGGTATGGTAAGTTCTTGCCAAAGTGTACTCAGGTCATTACTAATTCCATCTCCTCCCTGTTCTTTGTTTGGGTCCAGTTTGTGCAGTTCTTTTTCAATATAATCTAATTTGATTCCAGTATCTAGGGTTACCTGGATGTCAATAGGACAACTTACCACCCCTTTTGTGGAGCCAAACTGTTTTGCATAATATTTTGTAAATATATCTATAATCTGTTGTGCCTGAGAATAAATTTTAGAATCAGCACACAGTTTATCAATTTGTGTATCTTTACTCCTTCCACATCTTATGTATCTATGAAAAGGTTTCCTATTATGCTCAATATCTTTATATAAATTTTCTTCCAATTTTTCTTGATCTTGTCTAACACTATGCTTAATCTGTTTGTCCAGCTCGTTTATTTCAGTTTTCAAAGTTGTAGTTCGATCTCTCTTCCATTTCTTATATTTTTTGTCTCTCACCTTAATCAGGTATCTTGTTCTTATGGAAGTATATTCCCCTGATGTTGCGTGCCTAGATCCTGATGTTAAACATTTTTTTTTTACTTTTTGCACTCAAACAATTTCTCTTTCAAAACTTTCCACATTCCATCTGCAGGTTTTCCACTGAACACCTCATTCCAGTTAATTTTAATTGTAACTGTTTTGCTTCCCTATAATCTGTAATTAACCTTCTGTGCATTGGCTTAGATTTCAGTTTGGCAGAATTATCTAGCAACAAATTAACCTTTATGACCCCATGATCACTGCACATCAATGGTGGTAAAACTTGACTTGAAGTTACAGTAATTTCTTTGGGAACACAAACAATATCTAGTTTATTCTGTCCTCTGGTAGTTTTTTTTACAATCTGAAGCATTTCTTGTTCCTGAATATACTCTGTGAATAATTTCTTTACTAATGTTGTTGAATCAATATTATTTCAGTCTGTTTCTGGTAAATTTAAGTCCCCAGCTAATATTATTCTTCCCTCCTGTGTTTCATATAAGGAATGTATGAATTCCTCTAGGTCATCTGCACTTGTCTTTGGTGGTCTATACACTCCAACAATTGTTATTCCAGGGTTGTCTTTATTGTCACAGTTACACAGTCTATAGTATTGGTGTTATCATTGAACATGCAATAATCACAAGTTTCATAGCTATCTTTAATCCCTATCATAACACCTTCACATGATTTTTTCTTAGAATGTCTGTTACAGTAAAAACATTTATACCCTGACAGAACTGGTTTCCAGTCATTGTTCTTTAACCATGTTTCACAAACTATAACAACATCAATCTTGAGGGAACGTAGCAAGTTTTCTAATTAAAAAAAAAAACTTTATTATTAATGCTCCTAGCATTAACAACCATCAGAGACGCATAAAATGTTGCTATCTGTGAACTGTTACATTTTTGACCTGGCAAAAATCCTGACTAGTGTTTGTCAAATATTGCAAAATATCTGCTGCAAAAATTCTCTTCCCTGATCTAGGCAAATGCACACCATCCTGTCTGAACACGTGTGCCCAAAACAAGGCTTGCATGCTCTACACATTTCCATTTTTTAAAACAGGACATTTTATCCAAAAAATCTTTTCATTCACAGTGACCTGACTATACCTTCTATAGGTGATTTGTGAAAAATATGTCCTAACACCAGTACAAGCTATACTATGTAGGACGGCTGTCAGTTCCCGACTAACAGTCAGAGAATCTTTGTTGGTGACATCATTTGTACCAACATGAATAAAAACAGATCTGCACTTCCTTACATTAAGGCGTTCCAAGGCTTGTTTCCCATCTTTATTTTTGCTCCTGGCAAGCATAACACTAGTAGATGTTCATTATCATCTCTGCAAATACAAGTATCATTTCCTTTAATAACTGAATCTCCAATTACACAAATATCTTAAATGACAATCTATGAAGAATCTTCAGCTTCTAATACAGTCATTTCTGCTCTATCAATTGTTACGAGGACAGATCTTCAGCACCATTAGTCTTATTAATTCCACTGTTTTCATTGCATATTAAATTCTCATCCAGTTGGCATTGTAAATCCACAGCTCAACCCATATTGTAAATGCACAGCTTGAGCCATGTAGTCAACATCTGTCTTTCTCTTTTTTCTTACAGTAATGTTCTTCAATCCTTTCACGTTCGGTTTTGATTTCTTCCTTTTCACCTGCCCCTTACCTCTTTTTTCTACCTTTTCCATTGGAAAGGTGATGCCTTTTTCTGTAGACTGAGGGTTTTCTGATAAACAGATATCTTCATTCCCTGTCACCGATGTGTTACATAACAAAGCAGAATCCTTTTTACTACATATTCTCTTTCCTTTACAGTCATTAGTCAGTTTCTTTTTTTCCTTGTTATTTGTTGTGAACTTCTTTCTTTCTTTTTTTGTTTCCTTCTTAACAAACTGTATCCTCAGATTGCTGAGTACTTGCATCCAAAATTCCATAGTCCTCAGGGGCCTCATCATGTTTCATAGGAGTTGGATGTCCTTCTTACCTGCATCTTTTATTCAAACTTGGGTCACCCCCCTGCAGGAAGGGCACACCCATCCTTCCTACCTGCACCTTCTATTCAAACCTGGGTCACTTGGACTGTAGTCAGAGTATTACACTTCTGCAGCACAAACATCATCTAATCATAAGCAAACTTTATGAAACAGAGAGTACTGATGATGACTCATGTATTTCAGATGGAAGAAAAGGAGAGCACTGAGTATAGATCCATTTGGGACCTCACTGGAATGGGCCTCATTGGTTACCTCGCCAGTAAATGTCTTTCCAATAATCAGTTCATGGGTTCATAGGTAGGTACTAGGCTATTGGCCCTAGGGCCTATATAAGCCCAGCCAAAAAGGTACCCTGGCTTTCGCCACCCAAGGAAATTATTTTCCTGTTACCCTGTCAAGCAGAGCCACAGAAGTGATCCCCGGGGTGAATTTCCTATCTCCCATCCAATCATCAAGATTTTTCTTGAAGAGCGCTAATGGGGAGCTTTGTTTGATAGAGATAGGTAGTTTGTTCCAGAGTATGGGATGTCTCTGGGGCAGGAATCTATCCTTCCAGCATGTTCTGTTTATTGTGGTGAGAAGGTTTAGGTCCCTAGAGTGTGTAGCTCAGAGGGATTGGGATTTCTTTACATGGAGCATGTCCAACAGCTCTGGGTTTGACATCCATTGGATCACTGAAGTATGAACTATGAGTTGACAGAGATTGTCTATGATCACTTTATGTGAGATGGTGTTAAACATAATTGTTAGACTGAAATTAGCCAAAGGCACCAAATAGACACTCATCTAATACAGCTGTTATTTCTTTATAGAAAATAAGTTGGCTTAAAAGACATGATCTGCTCGTCAAATATCCATTCATGTTACTTCCAAGAGTAGTAAAGAGTTGGTTGCACCCTTCTGAATCCCTTTTACCAGTATCCTAAAGCTGCAGATAACATTGGTTAGAATGAAGGGTCACTAGTTTATACTTAACATGACACTAATGTGCCCTGTCCCCCTCTAATTAGTATTCAAAAGGGGGACATAAAAGCTGTAGCCGGATTGTTGTAGAGGTATGGAGAAATAACTAATGCCATATAACTTCACTCATGATGGAACTGGGCAAATTCACTGATATATACATACACACACAGACACACAGACACAGATACACACACACACACACACACACACACACACACACACACACACACACACACACACACACACACACACACACATGCACTCACATAAGCAAGCGCACACAAACATTTCTCTGGGTGTTAACTGGGTTCTGTTTGTCTCATCATGATGGAAGTGGGTCAGTTCACTCTGGTATGCAGAACACTTCTTAAGGTATATGCTGAATCCTGCTTGTTCTGCAGTTATGAATGTATGCATATTCACTGAAGTACAAGCAATCTAACTGTGTGCTGGGTTGTGTTTGTTCGACCAGTGAAGGAATTAATGAGTTGAACAGGACAGATTTTAGGGGTCCTGTTTAATCTCCAATGATGAAAGCTGATATATCCATGAATTCAAAGAGAGTAGTTCTAAGGGTGTATGCTGACACCTCTTTAGCTATCCATGATAAAAGCATATAAATGCATGAACAAACAAATGCCATTTCTCAGGGTATATGATGTGATCTATTTTCCTGGCCACAACAGAAGTGAATGTATTTACTCAAGTATGTAACACTAGTTCATACTACATGTCATGGTCTTGCTTTGTCAGCCATTACGGAAATGGTCTATATTTAGTGAGGCACACAGGACACATTCTATGGGTGCTTACACACTCTTGTTTTGTCACTCATGACACTCCTTGGTGTGTATAAGACAAGTACCCAGTGTGTGCATTGTTTCTTTTCTTGACACTGATGTATTTGGGCTGATGTACTATAATGAAAATCTGACAAAAATACTGCCATTTCATCTTCCTTTTTTATATTTGATTTCTATTAAATGGTGGCATACAAAGGTTGTCTATCAAATACCATGCATCCATCGACTCAGTATTGTTAGACTTTAGGTAGCAGGGCCTAGTCAGGTACAGAACAAAATGTGTTTATTTTTTCTCACAGTTCAGAAAGAAGCAAACTCAGCATGAAGCACACTACAGAATGCTGACTGCATGTCTAAACATTATTAACTGATTGGAAAGAGCTCTGTCAGAGAATGGAAAGAGCTCTGTCAGAGAATGTACACAGTGCCTAGAGCTAATAACTGTCAGCACACTGTTTACCAAATAAAGGACACTGGTAAGTTAATAAAGTCAAGGACAGATATTAGAGAGCTAATATGAGTTACTGTCAACAGGAAGTAAGAGTGTGTGTGTGTGTGTGTGTGTGTGTGTGTGTGTGTGTGTGTGTGTGTGTGTACGTATGTGACGTGTGTGTGTGTGTGTGTATGTGACGTATGTGTATATGTGATGTGTGTGTGTGAGTGTGTGTGTGTGTGTGTGTGTGTGTGTGTGTGTGTGTGTGTGTGTGTGTGTGTGTGTGTGTACGTATGTGACGTGTGTGAGTGTATGTGACGTGTGTGTATATGTGATGTGTGTGTGAGTGTGTGTGCATGTGTGTGTGTGTGTGTGTGTGTGTGTGTATATATATATATATATATATATATATATATATATATATATACACACACACACACACACACACACACACACACACACACACACAACTGCACAGGACACCTGGTGAGAACCTTTATTTGAAACAGAATGACAATAATGTTAGCATTCCTTTTTTCCAAGAACATACCATTCTGCCTAAGCATAGCAACTAGAAGGTTAGTAACACATCTGGGCTGTTATGGGTCTACAAAAGCTGAAAAAACTTTACAAGATTGTATACTGGAACTGCAGAGAATAAAACATCGGGATGATTCGACCCGTGTGATGAAGCCTGTAGTCTTTTGCCAATACAGCTTTGGATGCTCCACGTCCCTTCATGTTATGGAAGTCATCAGGCATAGAGTTGGGTGGGTGGCCTAATGGTTAAGGTGTTTGCCTTACCAACACAAGGTCCAGGGTTTGAGTCTCACAAGGGATAATTGGCTAGGCTTATAATGGCTCGCAAGGGCAGTTAGCCTAGTACTAATCTATGAACCTATGAATCAGTGTTGTGGTGACCTCTGCTAGATAATGGGACATAACCCATGTACTGACTCTTTGGAATGTGTCAGAAAAGTGCTTACTGCCTCTAGCATGTTGTACATGAGAGACACAAAGAGCACATTTACACTGATATGCATTGATAAAAATCAATATTTCTGCAGTGTGTGTGTGTGTGTGTGTGTGCATTTCTGTGCGTGTGTGCGTGCGTGTGTGTGCATACATACAGTGGATATAAAAAATTTACACACCCCTGTTAAAATGTCAGGTTTTTGTGATAGAAAAAAATGAGACCACAATAAATCATTTCAAAACTTTTCCCACCTTTAATGTGACCTATAACCTGTACAATTCAAATAAAAAATAAACAAATCTGTTAGGGGAAAAAATATAAAAAAATAAACGTACAATATGCTGGTTGCATAAGTATGCACACCCTTAAAGTAATACTTTTGTTGTGTGTGCACAGCCTTAAACTAATACTTTGTTGAAGCACCTTTTGATTTAATTACAGCATTCAGTCTTCTTGGGTAGGAGTCTATCAGCATGACACATCTTGACTTGGCAATATTTGCCCAATCTTCCTTGCAAAAGTGCTCCAAATCTGTCAGATTGCGAGGGCATCTCTTGTGCACAGCCCTCTTCAGGTCACACCTCAAATTTTCTATTGGATTTAGGTATGGGCTCTGGCTGAGCCATTCCAAAACTTTAATTTTCTTTCGGTGAAGCCATTCTTTTGTTGATTTGGATGTATGATTGGGGTCATTGTCATGTAGAAAGGTGAAATTCCACTTTATCTTCAGCTTTCTAGTAGACACCTAAAGGTTTTGGGCCAAAAGTGACTAGTATTTGGAACTGTTCATAATTTCTGCTTCCTTGACTAAAGCCCCAGTTCCAGCTGAAGGAAAGCAATCCCAAAGCATGATACTGGCACCAACATGCTTCACCGTGGGGATGGTGTACTTTTGGTGATGCGAAGTGTTATTTTTGCGCCAAACTTACCTTTTGAAATTGTGGCCAAAGTGTTCAACCTTGGTCTCATCAGACAATAACACATTTTCCCACATGCTTTTGGGAGACGATGTGTTGTTTTGCAAATTTTAGTCAGGCCTGGATGTTTTTCTGTGTAAGAAAAGGCTTCCATCTTGCAACTCTACTGCATATTCGAGACATATGGAGAATATGGGAAATTGTTGTCACATGTAGTACACAACCGGTATTTGCTAGAAATTCCTGTAGCTCTTTCAGTGTTGCTGTAGGTCTCTTGGCAGCCTCCATGACCAGTTTTCATCTTGTCTTTATATCACTTTTGGAGGGACGTCCAGTTCTTTGCAACGTCACTGTTGTCCCATATTTTCTCCACATTTTCATGACTGTCTTCACTGTGTTTCATGGTATATCCAATGCTGTGGAAATTTTTTTGTACCCTTCTCCTGACTGATACCTTTCAACAATGAGCTCCCTTTGATGCTTTGCAAGCTTTCTGTGAACCATGACTTTTGCTGTAGCAGGCAACTGAGTAAATGTCAAGAAAATCCTACTAGGACGGCTGAACTTTATTTGGGGCTAATCAGAGTCTCTTTAATTGATAGCAGGTGTGTAACCGAGAAGACTTCTTCTTCTTTCAGCTTTTTTTCCAGTTAGGGGTCACCACAGCAGATCATATGTCCGCTCATGATTGGCAGTGGAGTTCCATGGTGTCGAGTTGCCAGCCCAACCTTCCACAGAAGGCACACACATGTGCACACTCACACCTAGGGCCAATTTAGAGTGTACAATTCACCTACTGCATGTCTTTGGAACGTGGGAGGAAACCGGAGCACCCAGAGGAAACCCACACGACCACAGGGAGGACATGCAGACTCCACACAGAAGGCACCCCAGCTGAAAATCGAACCAGAGAACCTGTTGCTGTGAGGCGGCAACGCTAACCCCTGCACCACCAACCGAGAAGACTGAATGCTATAATTAAAGCAAAAGGTGTTTTAACAAATTATTAGTTTAAGGGTGTGCACATACAACAGAGCATTAGTTTAAGGGTATGTGCACTTATGCAACCAGCATATTGTATGTTTTTTATTTTTTATATTTTCCCCTAACAGATTTGTTTGTTTTTCAATTGAATTGCACAGGTTATATGTCACATTAAAAGGTAGAAAAAGTTTTGAAATTATTTATTGTGGTCTCATTTTTTTATATTACAAAAACCTGGCATTTTAACAGGGGTGTGTAAACTTTATATATATATATATATATATATATATATATATATATATATATATATATATATATATATATATATATATATATATATATATATACACACACACACACACACAGAGGCAATGGCTGATCTTAGGGCTTTCACTGTAGCATGTTGAGCTATTATCTGCATGAGGTTATAGTGTGAACTTGTATTATGGTACTGCCCCTTTAAGACAATGGTATTGCCATTTTAAGAATTACTGTTTTCCACAATGCATCAAACCAAGTGTCTGTGGCCAGGGTATCCATGGTGAGTGAACTGTTCACATTGTTCATACTATGCAACCATTATGCAGAGAATAAACATTATTGTTTGTATGGCAAATGTCTGTATATCTTGATGACTAAGTGTCATTCCACAGGACTGGGGAACCAGAGGTGCACATCATGATGCGGTGTGAGATCTGGGATTTTCTTCATGACAGAGAGATGAAACCACGGCCAATTAAAAAGTTGACCAGTATCCACCAAGCTCAGGGTAAGCTCTTTTTACCAAAAGCAGCTTTACCCTACAAACTGGTTATTTTGCCAATTTTAAGCCATTCAGCAATAATTTTGTTTTTCAACAATGTGAAAGTTAATCCATTCGAGTCCAGAACTGTTGACTTCTCAAAACCATTTGGTTGGGCAGGACAGAAGTAATGGTTTGTATACTCTGCAGTAACAGCCAAAACTGGTCAAAGAAAAGAAGAATTTTAGATTAACACTTTGCTGTGTTCCATGGGCAAGGAAATAGAGGTGATATACTGTTCCATTTTACTCACAGAGGGACAGATTGTTAAACATATGTCAGCAGCTGGTAAGCTCAAAGTACACTTTGAACCAAATAGAAATATGCATAAAAGAATATCTTCTACTGATGTGAATGTGCTTTTGTGAAGCATTTGTGTGAACTGGCTGAAGATTGTGGTTTTAATGGAATGAAAGATAAACAAATCAGAGACAGAATTCTAATTTGGTTGGTTGAAATTAAAGTGTCTCAAAGTAGCAACTTGAAATGAATTTAAATTTAGCAAAAGCAATACAAATCACCAGAAAGGCAGACTTAGAAAAAAAATGCTAGGTTAAATATAGTGAATGAGGTGGGTGAGGTAAAATGCAGAAAAAATAACATGTTTAAAAAGAAATACAATGTTGACCAAAGTAAGCATGTACATGAGGAGTAGAGTGAGTGCAGCCATGGCAAATGCATGGGCTGCAACCATTACTGTGGCCATTAAACGTGTGTGATCCTTCACAGTCAGAGCTGGCATACCCTCTCAAAAAAGGCACTTTTTAGTGGCCAGTGCACATGTAAAAGGAGATAAAGTGAATGTTTTTTTATATTTTACAAACACAATGAAGATATGAGCCAATACGACCCTGAAGTTGTTACTTTATTATTATAATTCCACAGCCTCCCTAATGCAAATGTCTTCAGAGTCTGTTGACCATAAACATGCACATTTTTACTTTTTCTCATGGTGGTAAAATGAGCACTTGATAAAAAAATAACTGTAATTTATAATCAAAGAACCAAAACCGCAATTTCTACATGCAAATGATTTTTTTCAAGCATTTAAAATGTCTTTACAGAATAAAGAAAAACAGAAGGCATTGCCAGGAATTGTGATTAGGACTCAGAAATTCAAAGTGCAGCTGTAATATTAAATTTTCACTAAAAACGCAGCCCCACTACAGAGTAAATTTAAATACCAGATTAGTTGTCCAAAATACTTCACTAGAAAATGTCAGACTATGTCAGGCTACCAAGTCACATATGTACAGTTTCCTCTGGGTATGAGAATAGTTTTTAGGATATTGCTGCTGTGGAACAGATAGTTTAGCCTTGTCCATATTCAAGTACAACTTAGATGTATGGATGGGAAACAGAAAATTTATCCCAGGACTGCTACTTGTACTACTAATTAGACAGAGACAGTTCCTAAATGCTTTATCCCATGCATGGGTCCCCTCAAATTATATAGGGTATGATCCCAATTATTTTTATTAGGGGTAATATATAATTATTGACCATAGACTGGTTAAGACTAATCTATAACCAAATGGGGTAGATTATTTTGAGTACAAAAAGGGAAACTGGCTATGCTTAAAATAGCCCAAAAAGGCAGCTAGCCTAGTATTTACCCTATGAACCTATGAGTGCAAGACTTCTTCTCAGGGAGCTGGAGTACAGACCATATAAACATGTCTTTATTGTGTTGTCTTTACCAGACAAGGCAATATTTATTTTACTTCATATAGAGTGAAGTTTAATCACTATGTGCTGACAAAAGGAATGTGTTGCTTTGTATAAATCACAATTGGGATGCAAATGAAATACTAGTGGTAGAATTTCAGTTTTGATTGTCTTTTACATTTAAGTATCCTATTATAATTTCATAATATTTCTATTATAAACTGTTATAGAGAAATGGAT